>NW_015388084.1:30372-33675 GCF_001527695.2 Protobothrops mucrosquamatus | reverse complement strand
AGGAGAAGGAGAAGGAGAAGGAGAAGGAGAAGGAGAAGGAGAAGGAGGAGAACTGTGGGATCCTCGGTGCTCTCCGAGCTTGGCTGTTTCCTTGCAGACCTTTCATCACCCAACTAGGCAACACCATCAGTGTCCTGAGGACGTCGGCACCAAGGATCCCACCCCAGAAAGCATCAGGCTTCGATTGGGCCTCCCGCATTACCTTACCAGTCACCCCAGAACCTCATCCTCATTTTCCTTAAGGCCTCGGAAAGGCCAGCCACTCCACCAGGCCCCCTCCCTACGCTCAGCTAGGCCCAAAGCCTTTTTGTCTTCCGCCCAAAGTCTTTCCTTTTCCCTTTTTTTGCCAAGGAGGGTTTTGTTTTCTCCGTCCGGGGCCTCTGTTTGGATTCCCTCCTGCAACCTCTCCAAAGAACAGACCGTTGACATTCAGCAGGCTGCAAACAGCACCGTGGATGGTGTTGTGTGTCTTTGTGTCTTTGTGTCTTTGTGTGTGTATGTGTGTGTGGGGGAGACGCCTGGCTTTGACACCTGAGATCCTTCGCCTCTTCGTCCATTTTAGGACCATGATTGGTCAATTTCTACGGCTGATCAAAAGCTCCTTTTTTCCCCCCAAAGAGATCATCAAGGAACCAGATGTCCAAACCTCTCCAGACTCCAAATTCCATAATGCCCAGCCAACTCGATCCTGGGAAAGTTGGCAAGCAGCCAACTTTCCTCATGGAACTGTTGACTACATGAGGTCCTCGACTTACAACCGTCCGTTTAGTGTCCAAAGTTGCCACACCACTGGAAAAAGGGACCCAGGACCCCTTTTCACACTTACAACCGTCGCGGCGTCCCCGTGATCGCACAGTCAAAATTTGGACGCTGGCAATGGACTCCTATTTATGACGGTTGCAGCGTCCCGGGATCAGATTCACCTTAACGACCTGGTTGGTAACTTAAGGACTGCACTGATTCACTTAACGACTATGGCAAGGAAGGTCATAAAATGGGCCAAAACTCACTTAAGAACTCTCGCGTAGGAATTCTGGGTTCAGTTGTGGTCATAAGTGGAGGACTTCCTATCCCATTCCAGACAAACAGCTGTCCGGTCTCTTCTTAACAACCTCCAGTTGAGGGAGCACCCACAACTTCTGGAGGCAAGGAGTTCCACTGGTTAATTGTTATCACTGTCAGGAAATTTCTCCTTATTTCTAGGTTGCATCTATCTTTAATGATCTTCCATCCATTGTCTTTCCTTCCTTCCTTCCTTCCTTCCTTCCTTCCTTCCTTCCTTCCTTCCTTCCTTCCTTCCTTCCTTCCTCCCTCCTTTCTTTCCTTCCTTCCTTCCTTCCTTCCTCCTTCCTCCTTCCCTCCTTCCTTCCTTCCTCCCTCCCTCTCTCCCTCCCTCCTTCCTTCCTCCTTCCCTCCCTCCCTCCCTCCCTCCTTCTTTCTTTCCTTTCTTCGCCTTTCCTTCCTTCCTTCCTTCCTTCCTTCCTTCCTTCCTTCCTTCCTTCCTTCCTTCCTTCCTTCCTTCTTCCCTTTCCCTTTCCTTCCTCCCTTCCTCCCAAGTAATAGAATCATAGGGCTGGAAGGGACTTTAGAGGTCTTCTAGTCCAGCCCCTTGCTCAAGCAGGAGACCCAGTTGGGGAAAAGAAGAGAATGAGAATGGAAGATAAAATGCCACTTCCCCCAGGACAGAATCATGAAAAGCCAGCGGAGGAAGTATCCAGAACGAAACTTTTACGGAAGGAGAGGGAGGAAAAAAACAACGCAGCATGCAGGAAGCCTTCAACCAAAGGTGCAAAGGGCTCTTCGTTCAACAGTACGTCTAGTCCTCGGCTTACGACCACAACTGACCTCCCCCAAATTTCTGCTGTTGTCAGACACTTGTTAAATGAGTTTTGCCCCCCGTTTTATGACCTTTCTCGCCACCGTTGTTAGTCACCCAGTTGTTAAGTGAATCTGGCTTCGGCACATCTGGTAAACAGCCTGTGGAGATAGATGCCCACGTGTACAAGGGACCCCATTTTGATCCCATCCCTTTATAAAAACCAAAAGTAAATCCAGATGTGTGTATGTGGGGGGGTGTCTAATTCATGCAGGTTGTCCCGGGCTAGAGGCAAAGAACCTGGCCCCTTTCCAGATGTTTCGGCTACCGCTATCCCTGGCCTTTTTGCCCAGGGCTGGTTAAAAAAAAAATAGGAAAACATCTGGAAAACCCAGACACTGGACATAACAATGGCTTTCTGTCCTGTCTAGAAAGTGTGGTGTTGGCGAGATAGTGTTGCAATAAGGTATCTGGGTGAATTAAACAGCTTCACATCTGGCGGGCTGCAAAGTTTCATGATGTCATACTGGGTGATGTCTGGAAGCCTTCAGATTTCAAACAGAAGAGAGCAGAGAAGGGTAACTAGGATGATTAAAGGCCCGGAGAATAAAACACATGTGAAGAAAGGCTGCAGGATTTGGGTATGGCCAATCTAGAGAAAAGAAGGTCCAGGGGGGACATGATAGCAGTTTTCCAGTATCGGAGGGGCTGCCACAAAGAAGAGAAGGGGGTCAACTTATTTTCCAAAGCCCCTGAAGGCAGGACAAGAATCAAACAATGGAAGCAAATCAAGGAGAGAAGCAACCTGGAATTAAGGAGAATAGAATAGAATAGAATAGAATAGAATAGAATAGAATAGAATAGAATAGAATAGAATAGAATAGAATAGAATAGAATAGAAATATAGAGTCGAGTCGAGTAGAGTAGAGTAGAATAGAATAGAATAGAATAGAATAGAATAGAATAGAATAGAATAGAAAATAGGGAATAGAATAGAATAGAATAGAATAGAATAGAAAATAGGGAATAGAATAGAATAGAATAGAATAGAATGGGACCTTGGAGGTCTTCTAGTCCAACCCCCTGCTCAGGCAGGAAAGCCTATACCATTTCAGACAAATGGTTGTCCAGTTTTTTTTTTTAAACCTTCCAGTGTTGGAGCATTCACAGCATCTGGAGGCAGGTTGTTCCACTGGTTAATTGGTCTACCTGTCAGGAAATTTCTTCTTAGTTCTAGGTTGCTTCTCTCCTGGATGAGTTTGCATCCGTTGACTGCCTTCAGAATTTGTGGGTACTTCATCACGGGAGGTTTTGAAGAAGAGCCTGGACAGCCACTTGTCTGAAATGGTGTAGGATCTCCTGCTTGAGCAGGGGGTTGGACTAGAAGACCTCCGAGGACCCTCCCAGATCTACTCTGATTGAGCTGGGGTTGAGCCAGCCTCTGGCATGTGGTTGGCAGTCAAAGGAGTTGGCCATTCCCCCCCCCC
>NW_015388084.1:25014-26545 GCF_001527695.2 Protobothrops mucrosquamatus | reverse complement strand
TAGGCATGAAAGCCAGCTGGGTGACTTTGGTCCAATCACCAGGAGACGATGAGTTCTAGTCCCGCCTTAGGCATGAAAGCCAGCTGGGTGACTTTGGGCCAATCACCAGGAGATGGTGAGTTCTAGTCCCAGCTTAGGAATGAAAGCCAGTTAGGGGACTTTGGGCCAATCACCAGGAGACAGAGAGTTCTAGTTCCATCTTAGCCATGAAAGCCAGCTGGAAGACTTTGGGTAATAACCAGGAGATGGTGAGTTCTAGTTCTGCCTTAGCCATGAAAGCCAGGTGGGTGACTTTGAGCCAATCACCAGGTGACGGTGAGTTCTAGTCCTGCCTTAGGGCATGCAAGCCAGGTCGGGTACTTTGGGCCAATCACCAGGAGACGGTGAGTTCTAGTTTCATCTTAGCCATCAAAGCCAGCTGGGGGACTTTGGGCCAAGCCTTTGCCGTTTTACTCTTCGCATTTACGCCATTCCAACTCAAGGTCGCCCTCGCCTTAGAACAACTGGCATCAGAACGTCCATTCTTCAGCCGGGCAGTTTTTAAGGAAGTTTCACTTTATTTATGACCATTCCTGCCACGGTCATTAAGCGAAGAACCGCCATTGCTCAGAGAACCACCCAGTCATTCAGCCACTCCAGCTTCCCCGTGGACCCGGCTTTTCAGAGGCCAGCTGGGGTGGGGAAGGTCGCAAACGGGGATCCCACGATTTCCCGGGATCCTGCAACCGTGATCCATTCGTGCCGCTTACCAGGCGCCCAAATTTTGATCACGGAACCCTGGGGGGGGGGGGACGGGGGAGAGACGCTGCGACGGTCGTAAATGTGAATAAGTCCCTTTTTTCAGTGCAATTGTAACTTCGAACGGTCGACGAGTCAGGGACTACCTGTCCCATGTTGCACCCATTTCTCCTTCAGATGCACAAAACGGGCCCCCTTTTTTTTTTTTACCCCCCCCTCCCTTCCTACTGTTGTGGTTTCTCTGCCCCCCTCCCCATGAATTCTTTGGGTGGGCTTAATCCAGGCCCCTGTGCCGGGCAGATATGGTGGTCCAACACTTGCTATAATGAGACTGGGGGTGTGTGTGTAAATGGGATGGGATGGGGGGGGCAACAGGCTGCGTTAATGCCGGCTGAAGTCATGGGCGTATTATTTTCCCACCCTTTGAGCTTCCCTGGCTCCAACGAGCCGGGAGGCTCAGCTTTCAAGGGAAGAAAATAATAATAATAAAAAAAAAGACCTGCTTTTCCAGCTGCTCCGCAAGGTCATTTGCATGTGACATCACCCACCTGGAGTTAACCCCTTGGGGGGAGCCCGGCCAACTGCCAGCCCCCCATCTCAAAATCAGGAGGAGGGGAATCCTGACCTGGGTCGAATCCCCCACGGGGAGTGTTAGTAGGGCTTTATCCTGCCTTGGTAGGAGTTTGACTGGAATATTGCGTCCAGTTTTGGTCACCGTGAAATTTTTAAAAAAGGTGCCTTGGTTTCCTTCCTTCCTTCCTTCCTTCCTTCCTTCCTTCCTTCCTTCCTTCCT
>NW_015388084.1:23244-24739 GCF_001527695.2 Protobothrops mucrosquamatus | reverse complement strand
GGGGGGGGAAGGGGGGGATGAGGGGGATAGAGATATGCAAAATTTTATCCTGCGACTTCTTCGCAGATATTTTAACTTCACATGTTACAAATATTTTAAAGTAGGAAGAACATTTGCAGGAATTGGGTATGTCTAACCTAGTGAATAAAAGGACCAGGGGAGACATGATAGCAGTCTTCCAGTATCTGAGGGGCTGCCACAAAGAAGAGAGGGGGGGGTCACGTTATTCTCCAAAGCCCCAGAGGGCAGGAAAAGAAACAATGGTTGGAAAATGACCAAAGAGAGAAGCAACCTGGAATTAAGGAGAAACTTCCTGACAGTGAGGACAATCAACCAGTGGAACAGCTTGCCACCCAGAAATCGTGGGCGCTCCATCACTGGAGGTTTTTAAGAAGAGACTAGACAACCACCTGTCTGAGATGGTATAGGTTCTCCTGCTTGAGCAGGGGGCTGGACTAGAAGACCTCCAAGGTCCCTTCCAGCTTTCTATTCTATTCTATTCTATTCTATTCTATTCTATTCTATTCTATTCTATTCTATTCTATTCTATCCCTATGTTCTATTCTATTCTATTCCCTATTTTTTATTCTGTTCTATTCTATTCTATTCGGTTCCATTCCCTATTTTCTATTCTATTCTATTCTATTCTATTCTATTCTATTCTATTCTATTCTATTCTATTCTATCCCTATGTTCTATTCTATTCTATTCCCTATTTTTTATTCTGTTCTATTCTATTCTATTCTATTCTATTCTGTTCCATTCCATATATTCTATTCTATTCTATTCTATTCTATTCTATTCTATTCTATTCTATTCTATTCTATTCTATTCTATTCTAAATCAAATCCTCCTCAACGGGAGAGATTTCTTCAGGGGATGAGTTGCTACCTGACCTGCTTCAGTAGAACTGGCTTCCTTGCCCTCTACCTGATCTCCCTTCCTCACTTATCTCTCGGGGCTGGACCCCCATTTCCCTTCCCTTGTCCAGTGGGGCCCAGTTTCAGCAGCTGTCGTAACCGGAGCCTCAGTTTCACTTTCCACCTGCCATTCATGAATGAACTCAATGCCTGCCATCCGATGGAAGCCCGGTGTCCTTCAAGACCATGCAGGAATACGGGTTTGGATCCTCTACTGCTGAATCACTCAAAAAGCTGCTGGCATCCGGGTCCATTCACTGCCCTAAAACCGTAGTGAGATTTCTTACTGATTTTCACGGCCTCGCCCATCATTTGTAGCTTAAAGTGGAGTCCTTGGTACGCTCAGAGCTTGGTGGTTTGCTAGCAGACGTTTCATGACCCAACTGGGGAACATCATCAGTGCTAGAAGGGAGGGGGGTTGTGGAGTGGAGGAGGAAGAGGAGGAAGAAGAGGAGGAGGACTGTGGGGTCCTTGGTGGTCTCTGAACTTGGTTGTTTCCTTGCAGACGTTTCATGACCCAAGTAGACAACATCATCAGTGTTAGAAGGGAGTGCAGTTGGAGGAGGAGGAGGAGG
>NW_015388084.1:10695-22953 GCF_001527695.2 Protobothrops mucrosquamatus | reverse complement strand
GGAGGAGGAGGAGGAGGAGGAGGAGGAGGAGGAGGAGAATTGTGGGATCCTTAGTACTCTCTGAACTTGGTTGTTTTCTTGCAAACGTTTCATGACCCAAGTAGACAACATCATCAGTGTTAGAAGGGAGTGCAGTTGGAGGAGGAGGAGGGGAAGGAGGAGGAGGAGGAGGAGGAGGATTATAGGATCCTTAGTACTCTCTGAGCTTGGTTGTTTTCGTGCAGACATTTCATGACCCAACTAGGGAACATCATGAAATGACTCCACCAAACCATCAAACTCAGGATCCCACAGTTGTCCTCCTCCTCCTCCTCCTCCTCCTCTCCACAACCCCCCTCCCTTCTAGCCCTGACGATGTTCCCTAAATTGACTCCCCCATGTGAGGGACCCAAATTTTAAGACATTTTTCCCAGAGGGTGGTTAAAGGAACACCACGCTCCTTAAGCAAACCCATGTTTGTTGTGAGCCAGTTTTGCTCCAAAACTGAAATGCTAGTTTGGGGCCAAACCACAGTAAAACGCAGCCACTCGACCCCAGCACCCTGCAAACAGCCATTAATATCGGCCAGTGGCTCAGCACCCAGCGTGAGCGTTGCAGCCATCCAAACCCCAGAACTGGGTTCTAAGTCAGCCTAAGGAGGTGTCTCCTAAGCTCTGAAGGGTCATTTGATGCCTGTACTCAGAAGAAAACCCTTATTAAATTCCACCCGGGTTCGATTTGGTAGAATGAGTCCAGGCTAAAGGCTGGTTTTTGTTTTTTTTTAAACCGAATGACCTTGTGATAATTCTTTCCAGCGGGAGCACTTTTTCCTCCGTGGTAAAATTGCTGACCCCGCAGCAAATCCTCTGGGTCAGAAGATCAATTTTAAAAAAGTCAATGAGTTTACGGAGGCGTCAGCAAAGTCAAGACCAAGTGGGCTGTTTTTCCATTCATCGGAACTTGAAAGCGGAGACCAAAATTCTCCGTTCGCCCATTACAGGTTGCCAAGTTCAGACCCAGAGAGGGAGAAAGATCAGGGCGCTGTGATTTAAGCAACTTGCCCGAAGATCAGAGAATCCCAGAGCTGGAAGGGACCTGGGAGGTCATCTAGTCCAACCCCCTGCCCGAGCAGGAGACTCTATACCCTTTCAGACAAATGGCTGTCCAGTCTCTTCAGGAAAAGTGCCAGCGATGGAGCAGCCGCAACTTCTGGAGGCGAGCAGTTCCACTGGTTAATTGTTCTCCCGGTCAGGAAGTTTCTCCTTAGTTCTAAGTTGGTTCGTTTCCATCCGTTGCTTCTTGTCCTGCTCTGAGATGCTTCGGGGAATAGACTTCCCTGTGACAGACCCCCCCCCCAAGAATTGGAAGACATCTATCACGTCTTATATAAGCCTAAGCCTCCTGTTGCAGTCACGTTTTCCCAAAACATGCTCAAAGGATTTGTGTCACTCTCTCAACTTTTGAATTAAGCCATGGTTTCAGTCCCCAAACAGTTGCATCACCCTGAGAATAGAATAGAAAAAGAAAAAGAATGGAATAGAATAGAATAGAATAGAATAGAATAGAATAGAATAGAATAGAATAGAATAGAATAGAATAGGATAGGATAGGATAGGATAGGATAGGATAGGATAGGACAGAACAGAACAGAATAGAAAATAGGGAATGGAATGGAATAATAGAATAGAATAGAATAGAACAGAATAGAATAGAATAGAAGGGAAATAAAGAGGATAGGATAGGATAGGATAGGATAGGATAGGATAGGATAGGATAGGATAGGATAGGACAGGACAGAACACAACAGAACAGAACACAACAGAATAGAATAGAAAATATGGAATGGAATGGAATAATATAGAATAGAATAGAATAGAATAGAATAGAATAGAATAGAATAGAATAGAATAGAATAGAATAGAATAGAATAGAATAGAAAATAGGGAATAGAATAGAATAGAATAGAATAGAATAGAATAGAATAGAATAGAATAGAAAATAGAGAATGGAATGGAATAATAGAATAGAATAGAATAGAACAGAATAGAATAGAATAGAATAGAAGGGAAATAAATAGGATAGGATAGGATAGGATAGGATAGGATAGGACAGGACAGAACACAACAGAACAGAACACAACAGAATAGAATAGAAAATATGGAATGGAATGGAATAATATAGAATAGAATAGAATAGAATAGAATAGAAAATAGGGAATAGAATAGAATAGAATAGAATAGAATAGAATAGAATAGAATAGAATAGAATAGAATAGAATAATAACATTATTGTCACTTTAAATGTACACTAACCAGCATACATTAAAAAGAGATTTTGTTGCATGCAGCTCCCCAACGGTGGCCACCTCCAATACACAGTGCACAAACATGACCAAATAAATCAATAAACAAAAAACTAAACTATGCATATATTCCCCCCCACACACACACACACATAGATGGCCCAGAGAAACAACACAATCAGAGAAACAACACAGTGTTGCTCTTAGAGTTATCAACTGATGCTTAAGCACCTGGGCCCGGAATGAGAAGAAGGGGCCTCAGAAGGATGGGGAACACAGCCTTGTAGCTAACCATGGTTGAAGAGACGTCAAGAGGTTACACCTGGTTGCAGAATTAAGCCAGGCTACTACTGCATCAGGACTGCCATTCTGGTAGCCCGTGACTTACCTTGAGAAAGGCACTCAAGGACTACCTTTAATGACCGTTCGAAGTTACAATGGTTGATGAGCAGGCCTCACACTTACGCCCTTCGCAGCCTCCTCGCCGTGACGTGATCCAAATTCAGGCGCTTGGCAACTGGCGCGTACCGACAACGGGTGCAAGGTCTTGAGGTCCCGGGATCACGGTTTGCAGCCTTCCCAGCCAGCTTCCCGACAAGCAGAGTCAGTGGGGGGGGGAGCTGGATTCGTTTAACGACCGTGCGGTTCGCTTAACAACCGTGGCGGAAACAGGGTTCCTTTAACGAAGAGCCTTGCTTAGCGAAGTAAAATTCTAGGGCCAATGTGATCTTAAGTCAAGGACTATCGGTAGAGTTCACTCTGGGCCAGGGGTCACTCTTGAGCAAACTGTGAGTAAGGCAACACAGAGGATGCTATGCGTGGGGGGGGAACGACCCTGTTATCAGGAGGTTACGAAGAAAAGCGATCCTAGCAATTTTTCCCCCACTGATTTCGCATCCTGAAACGGTCGGGAGATGAGATGAGGGTTTGTCGACAAGTACCCTCATGACATGGTGGATAACTGCTTGGAAAAGCAGTTTATTTTTTTTTAAGTCTCTGGTGCTGTTCCAGCCTTGCCCTGGCTGACCCTTTGAATCTCCGGCCCTCAGGCGGGTTTAAAATTTTCCTTTTTTCCTTCTCTATTTGTAACCAGGACGAAAAAAGATTGTTTCTCTCTGCAAAGGGGCAGTTGTGGGAAAGTTCAGTGCAGACGCTTCCGTTGTTCAGAGCATCCTTAAGTCCTACAATGAGGTTGCATTGTCAGTGTTTGTGCAAGACCCTCCTTGATGTGAAAATCCTGCACGGTGATACAGGAAGGAAGGAAGGAAGGAAGGAAGGAAGGAAGGAAGGAACGAAGGAGGGAGGGAGGGAGGGAGGGAGGGAGGGAGGAAAGGAAGGAAGGAAGGAAGGAAGGAAGGAAGATATGAAAGAAGGAGAGAGGGAAGGAAGGAAAGAGAAAGATATGAAAGAAGGAGGAAGGAAGGAAAGAGAAATGAAAGAAAGAAAGAAGGGAGGGAGGAAGGGAGGAAGGAGGGAAGGAAGACAGGAGAAAAATGAAGGTGGGAGGGAGGGAGGAAAGGAAGAAAGGAGAGAAATGAAAGAAGGAAGGGAGGGAGGAGAAAGATATGAAAGAAGGAGGAAGGAAGGAAAGAGAAATGAAAGAAAGAAGGAAGGGAGGGAGAGAGGGAGGAAGGGAGAAAGGAGGGAAGGAAGACAGGAGAAAAATGAAGGTGGGAGGGAGGGAGGAAAGGAAGGAAGGAGAGATATGAAAGAAGGAAGGAAGGGAGGGAGGAGAAAGATATGAAAGAAGGAGGGAGGGAAAGAAAGAAAGAGAGAGAAAGAGAAAGAGATAAAAAAGGAAGGAAGGAAGGAAGGAAGGAAGGAAGGAAGGAAGGAAAAAGATGAGGGGAAGGAGGGAGGGAAGGAAGGAAAGAGAAAGAGAAGGGAGGAAGAGAGGGAGGAAGGGAGAAAGGAAGGAACGAAGAGAGGAGAAAGATGAAGGTGGGAGGGAGGGAGGAAAGGAAGAAAGGAGAGAAGAAAGAAGGAAGGAAGGAAGGAAGGAAGGGAGGAGAAAGATATGAAAGAAGGAGGGAGGGAAGGAAAGAAAGAAAGAGAAAGAGATAAGGAAGGAAGGAAGGAAGGAAGGAAGGAAAAAAGATGTGAGGGGAAGGAGGGAAGGAAGGAAGGAAAGGAGAACGAGAAAAATGAGAGAAAGAAGGAGGCAGGCAGGCAGGAGAAAGAGATGAGAGAAAAAGGAAGGGAGGGAGGGAGGAAGGAAGGAAGGAAGGAAGAGAGAGAGAGAGAGAGAATCTGTGCAGCAAATTAACAAATGGAACAATTACCACTCTGTTCTGTTTGCTGCTGTGTTTTGCCTCCCTTTACTGTCCCTTTACTTACAGTGCAGCCATCAGTGATGTCATTAATTAATTGGCTGATTGAATATATATGCTCACTTCCGGCTCCTCTCCCTATTCCGTTGAGAGAAAGAAGCCTTCATTTAGGTAAAAACTGGAGAACGTTCATTTTGGGGGGTGAGCTGCAACTTTTATGTATAAGGTTTTGTGTAGTATTTATAGACTAAACCGACCCTGTTTTAACTTGTAGAATTTATCTCCTGTTTCCAAGAGTTAGTTTGCTTTTATCTACCTGCCGACCAGCAAGCTACCTCTATTTAATTAAAGACGTACCTGGCGCCCCGCTTAATGCGATTTCGGCAACCAGATGCCTGCAGAGGCTACCTGGCACGAGAAACTGGATCAGGGACAAACTTAGTGGCAGCTTGGCCCAAGTTGCTAAACTAGGTTTATTAACCCTGGTTAGTTTCCCTGGGTGTGGGGCTTAGCATCTCATGCAAAGGAACCCTGTTTGGCTGGGCTACGACTGAATGCATGGAGCAAACGGTGAAAATCGTGGGAGCTCCATCCCTGGAGGTTTTTAAGAAGAGGCTGGACAGTCACCTATCTGAGACGGTATAGGTTCTCCTGCTTGAGCAGGGGGCTGGACTAGAAGACCTCCAAGGTCCCTTCTATTCTATTCTATTCTATTCTATTCTATTCTATTCTATTCTATTCTATTCCTTCCCTCTTTTCCTTCCTTCCTTCCCTCCTTCCTTCCTTCCCTCTTTTCCTTCCTTCCTTCCTTCCTTCCTTCTTTTCCTTCCTTCCTTCCTTCCTTCCTTGTCTGAGATGGTATATAGGGTTTCCTGCTTGAGCAGGGGGCTGGACTAGAAGACCTCCAAGGTCCCTTCTATTCTATTCTATTCTATTCTATTCTATTCTATTCTATTCTATTCTATTCTATTCCTTCCCTCTTAAGGAAGGAAGGAAGGTTCCTTCCTTCCTTCCTTGTCTGAGATGGTATATAGGGTCTCCTGCTTGAGCAGGGGGCTGGACTAGAAGACCTCCAAGGTCCCTTCTATTCTATTATATTCTATTTTATTCTATTCTATTCTATTCCTTCCCTCTTTTCCTTCCTTCCTTCCTTCCCTCCCTCTTTTCCTTCCTTCCTTCCTTCCTTATCTGAGATGGTATATAGGGTCTCCTGTTTGAGCAGGGGGCTGGACTAGAAGACCTCCAAGGTCCCTTCCAGCTCTATTCTATTCAAAACGGGTTGATTCAGTAACCAGGATTGATGGGTTGGGAGGACACGGCCCCTATATGGGCAGTCCTTGACTTATAGCCCACAAATGGGACCTCAGAATGTCTGTCGGTAAGCAAGGATTGTTGGTTAAAGGAGTCACCCCTGATTTTACAGGTAGTCCTCGACTTACAACAGTTCACTTAGTGACCAAAGTTACAACGGCACTGAAAAAAGTGACTTAGGACCAGTTTTTCACGCTTAACGACCGTTGCAGCCTCCCCCGTAGTCACGTGATCCAAATTCAGACGCTCGGCGACTGCCTCGTATTTACGATCGTCGCCGTGTCCCCGGGGTCACGTGATCCCCTTTTGCGACCTTCTGACCGGCAAAGTCCACGGGGGGGGGGATGACCTGGGTTCGCTTAAAGAACTTGACCGCTGCGGTGATTCACTTAACAACCAAAGCAAGAAAAGTCGTAAAGCAGGGCAAAATTCACTTCACAAACGTGAATTTGGGGTTAAAAACGGTCGTAAGGACTGTCTGTGTGGCCTTTTTTTGCCATCGTTGTTAAGAGAGTCGCTGCAGTTAATTGACAAGGGGTCACTAAATGAATCCAGCTGCCCCCCCATTGACTTCGCTGCCCGGAAGCCGGCTGGGAAGGTCGCGAATGCTGATCCAGTGATCCCAGGACATTATGGCCACTTTAAGTACATGCAACATGCCAAGCACCCCGATTTGGATCACGTGATCCTGGGAACGCTCCAACGGTCATAAGTGCGAGGACTTCTTGTAATTCATTTTTTTCCCAGCGCCGTTATAAGTTCAAACGGTCACTAAACGGGCGGCTGTAAGTCAAGGACTCCCTGTATATCATTTCTGCTATTTTGACTATTTAAAACTCAACATTTCTTTCTGTAGCTCTTCCATCCTATGAACACCTTCTGTTTGGTTGCAGGTTTTGTTTTGTTTTGTTCGGAGACAAAATTGGAATAATCCTGGTTTGTGGAGACCATCATGGCAACCGTCATGGTGACCAGAGCCAGAAATAGCAGGCGGGTGAATCAAGGCCAAAGGTAAGAGCCAAGGGCCTAGTTCTCATTGAGGAGGAAAGCCTGGGTCTCGGAGATGGCATTTCAGACAGTGTTGGGGAGATGTTGTGGGTTGTGTAACCGCTCTTTCTTTCCTTCACTTGTAAAATACGGGAAGTCCTCACTTTACAGCAAGATGCGGTTGTTAGAGCCACTCTCAATTAAAATATAATTTTAATTATTTTCTGGGGGGGTGATTTCCCCTCTGCCACGCCCTTCCCCACGTCTCCCCGCTCTCTGCCTGCCGGCCTTTAAATTCTCAAAATCTGGAGCTCGTAAAAAGTACGGTTGCAAACCATCCCAGCCTCGGCTTACGACCGCAATTCAGCCAGACCAGGGGTAGGCAACCTTGGCTCTTTTATGGCTGGTGGACTTCAACTCCCAGAATTCCTGAGCCAGCTATGCTGAGGGGAAAGGGAGAGGTTTCCAAGCTGAGCCATGCTGGCTCAGGAATTCTGGGAGTTGAAGTCCACCAGTCATGAGGGGGGGCAAAGTTTTCCTCATGCTGGCTCAGGAATTCTGGGAGTTGAAGTCCACCAGTCATAAAAGAGCCAAGGTTGCCTACCCCTGGTCTAGGAGGCTCACCGCTTTGAAAATGAGGACTTAGGACAGAGGTAGGCAACCTTGGCTCTTTTATGACTGGTGGACTTCAACTCCCAGAATTCCTGAGCCAGCATGGCTCAGCTTGGAAACCTCTCCCTTTCCCCTCAGCACAGCTGGCTCAGGAATTCTGGGAGTTGAAGTCCACGAGTCATGAGGAGGCCATGGTTCCCCCATGCTGGCTCAGGAATTCTGGGAGTTGAAGTCCACCAGTCATAAAAGAGCCAAGGTTGCCTAGCCCTGCCCTAGGCCTAGGCCTCTTTATGACTCATAGATTTCAACTCCCAGAATTCCTGAGCCAGCCATGCTGAGAGGAAAGGGAGAGTTTCCAAGCTGAGCCATGTTGGCTCAGGAATTCTGGGAGTTGAAGTCCACCAGTCATGAGGAGGCTATAGTTCCCTCATGCTGGCTCAGGAATTCTGGGAGTTGAAGTCCAAGAGTCATAAAAGAGCCGAGGTTGCCTACCCCTGAGCCAGACGGTTGTTAAGTGGCTCCGTTTTACGACCTTTCTTGTTGCGGTTCTTAAGCGAATCACCCGCAGCGGTTAAGTTAGTAACACGGTTAAATGGCTTTCCCCCTTGGCTTTGCTCGTCAGATGGCCGCAAAAAGGGGATCCCATGACACACACACACACACGGGATGCCGCAACCGTCATAAATACGAGTCGGTGGCCAAGCGTCCGAATTTTGAACAGGTGACCACAAGGGGGGGGGAGTGACGCCGTAATGGCCATTAAGTGTGAAAAATGGTTATAAGCCGCTTTCCCCCCCCCAGTCTTTGGTAACTTCAAACCCTCACTAAACGACCCGCATAACGTTCTAAAGTTGAAGGGGCTCTCAAGGTCATCCAAACCACCCCGTTTCTCGGTTTGTGAGCCCCAGTGGAAAAAAACCCCCAAAAGACGCTGGCGTCAAGGCACTCCGAGGAAGGGGGAAAAAAAACCCCATTTCTCAGGGTTGTGAACTGCCCGACTTAGGGGGAGTTTTTATGAAGTTGAAATCAATCAAGGTGACCGTCAATCAATGTCTTGTCAGCACACTTCCCTAATTCTTAACCCAAATTGGAGGGAGGGAGGGAGGGAGGGAGGAAGGAAGGAAGGAGAGGGAAAGGGAAGAAGGAAGGAAAGGATTAGGAAGAAAAGGGGAAGGAAGAAAATAGAGGGAAAGGGAAGAAGGAAGGAAAGAGGAAGGAAGGAAGGAAGGAAGGAAAGGGGAGGGAAGGAAGGAAGGAAGGAAGAGAGGGAAAGGGAAGAAGGAAGGAATATAGGAAGGAAGGAAGGAGGAGAGGGAAAGGGAAGAAGAAAGGAAAGGATTAGGAAGAAAAGGGGAAGGAAGAAAATAGAGGGAAAGGGAAGAAGGAAGGAAAGAGGAAGGAAGGAAGGAAGGAAGGAAGGAAGAAAGAAAGGAAGGAAGGAAGGAAGGGAGGAAGGAAGAGGGAAAGGGAAGAAGGAAGGAAAGTCGGAAGGTAGGAAGGAAAGGGGAAGGAAGGAAATAGAGGGAAAAGAACAAAGAAGGAAGGAAGAAAGGAAGGATGGAAGGAAGGACAGGGGAAGGAAGGAAATAGAGGGAAAGGAACAAAGAAGGAAGGAAGAAAGGAAGAAAGGAAGGAAGATGGAAGGAAGGAAAGGGGAAGGAAGGAAGGAGAGGGAAAGGAACAAAAGGGAAAGGAAGGTAGGAAGAAAAGGGGAAGGAAGTAAATAGAGGGAAAGGGAACAAGGAAGGAAAGAGGAAGGAAGGAAAGGGGAAGGAAGGAAGGAAGGAAGGGAAAGGGAAAGGAAGAAAAGGGAAAGGAAGGTAGGAAGGAAAGGGGAAGGAAGGAAGGAAAGAATATAGGAAGGAAGGAAGGAAGAGAGGAAAAGGGAAGAAGGAACGAAAGTAGGAAGGTAGGAAGGAAAAGGGAAGGAAGGAAATAGAGGGAAAGGGAACAAGGAAGGAAAGGGGAAGGAAGGAAGGAAAGGGGAAGGAAGGAAGGAAGGAAGGAAGAAAGGAAGGAGCAACATTCAGTTCAGAGGAAAAATAGCATATTTCCCCCCCCCATGTTGCTTTTCTCAGCCCTTCAAATGAAGTTGTGTCTTGCAGAAACGAACCCCAGGCAGAAAAGAAGACCCCGAATAGGTCTGCAAAGAAACCCACCCCCCGTCACGGAGAGACGCCACCCGAGAGGGAACCCGATGAAGATCTGAACGGTTGTCTAGGACAGGTGGAGGAGAAGCTGGTCACCCTGGCCTTGGAACAAGAGGCGGACGAATGTGTGAACGTGGCCCAGAGCGGACTCTTACTTTACCGCCAGATGCACGACCAGCTTTTCGAGCACCAGAAGGACGGCGTGGCCTTCCTGTACGGCCTCTACCGCGAAGGACGCCAGGGGGGCATTTTAGCCGATGACATGGGCTTGGGGAAGACCATCCAGATCATCGCTTTCCTTTCCGGAATGTTTGATGCAAAATTGGTCTGTTCCATCTTGCTGGTTATGCCGGTGACGCTCGTGAATAACTGGAAACAAGAGTTCGCCAAGTGGGCGCCGGGAATTCGGGTGAAGCTTTTCCACGGGACGAGCAAGAAAGAGCGCGGCCAACATTTGCACCAAATCCAAACCGAAAAGGGGGTCCTTTTGACCTCCTATCAGATGATCCTGGCCAACTGGGAGCAGCTGTCAAGCTGTGACCAGCAAGCCTTCATCTGGGACTACCTGATCTTAGACGAGGCCCACAAAATCAAGAGCCCGTTGGCGAAGACCACAAAAGCCTTGCGCGCCATCCCGGCCAGGAACCGCGTCCTCCTCACCGGGACTCCCGTGCAGAATAACCTGCAAGAACTTTGGTCTCTGTTTGATTTTGCCTGTCAGGGCACCCTCCTTGGCACGGCCAAAACTTTCAAGATGGAATACGAGAATCCGATCACCCGGGCGAGGGAGAAGGACGCGACCTTGGGGGAGAAAGCTCTCGGTCTCAAGATCGCGGAGAACTTGATGACCATCATACAGCCTCATTTCTTGAGGAGAAGTAAAGATGAAATCCAGAAGCTGAGATCGGACCAAGCGCCTGGTTCGCCCGGTCAGAATACACTGGAAATCCCTTCTCTTCCGAGAAAAAATGACTTTATCATTTGGGTCTACCTGTCACCCGTCCAGGAAGACATTTACAGGAACTTCCTTTCCTTGGATCACATTAAGCAACTTTTGATGACCACCCGTTCCCCCTTGGCGGAGCTGACCGTCCTGAAGAAACTCTGCGATCACCCCAGGTTGTTGTCTTCTCAAGCTTGTCTCCAGCTTGGTTTGGAAACTTTGAGTCAAGAGGACGGAGAAGACGCCGTTGGCCTGATGCAGGAGATCCAGAAAGTATCTGAGAAGGTTCTGATTCAAGAATCTGGAAAGTTGATGTTCCTGGTCGACTTGTTGGCCAAGCTTCGGGAAGAAGGCCACCAAACTCTGGTGTTCTCCTTGTCGAGGAAAATGTTGGACATCATAGAATGCATCCTGACCCAACGGCGCGTCAAGTTCATGCGCGTGGATGGCACGGTGACCTGTTTAGTGGAACGCGAGAAGAGGGTGAGGGACTTCCAGACGGACAAAAGCTACTCGGTCTTTCTCCTGACCACTCAAGTCGGTGGCGTGGGCCTCACTTTAACAGCTGCTACCCGCGTGGTGATCTTTGATCCCAGCTGGAATCCAGCCACGGATTTGCAAGCTGTAGACCGAGTTTATAGGATCGGGCAAAAGGAGAACGTTGTGATCTACCGTCTGATCACCTGTGGGACGGTTGAGGAGAAGATCTACCGGCGTCAGGTCTTTAAGGACTCGTTGATAAGGCAAAGCACAGGAGATAAGAAGAACCCGTATCGCTATTTTACCAAGCAGGAACTGAGAGAGCTCTTTGTTCTGACGGACACGAGAAACTCGTTGACTCAACTTCAGCTCCAGTCTTTGCACGGAACCGAAAGAAACTCGGATGCCAACTTAGACGAACACATTGCCTTTCTTTACTCGTTGGAGATGTTTGGCATCTCTGATCATGATCTGATGTATACATCTGAAACGAGTCACGAGGAAGCTGATGACGAGGAGGCCCACCAGTACATTCAGAACCGTGTCCACAAGGCTCAGGAACTGGTCCAGTTAGAATCCCAGCTCGTGGACACGAAGAAAAGGACAAAGCACTGATTCCTCGTTAAAATGAATCTGGAGTTAAACCCAATTCCCAAGATGTTCTCTTAGACCTTTCCTGTATTTTTTCTTCTCGTGAACTTGATTGTCCAACTGAACCTAAAACTTTCTCCATCACCTTCAGGAACCAATCTCTTTCTTCTTCAACCGACGTTCTTCTCTGGCAATCTTGGGATGGTCGGCTTCCAGAAAGAAGCAACTGAAGATGTATTGTCTACTCATCCACTGACTTTCTTCTCTGCCCATCTTGGATTGGTTAGCTTCTAGAAATAACTGAAGATGTATTGTCCACTCGACAACTGATGTTCTTCTCTGCCAATCTTGGGTAGCTTCCAGAAAGAAGCAACTGAAGATGTATTGTCCACTCATCCACTGTCATTCTTCTCTGCCAATCTTGAATTGAACAACTTCTAGAAACAACTGAAGATGTATTGTCCACTCGACAACTGATGTTCTTCTCTGCCCATCTTTGATTGGTCAGATTCTAGAAACAAGCAACTCATCAACTGACATTCTTCTCTGCCAATCTTGGGTTGGTCAGCTTCCAGAAACAAGTAACTGAAGATTTATTGTCCACTCGACAACTGATGTTCTTCTCTGCCCATC
>NW_015388084.1:8134-10579 GCF_001527695.2 Protobothrops mucrosquamatus | reverse complement strand
ACTGAAGATGTATTGTCCACTCGACAACTGATGTTCTTCTCTGCCCATCTTGGATTGGTCAGCTTCTAGAAACAACTGAAGATGTATTGTCCACTCGACAACTGATGTTCTTCTCTGCCCATCTTGGATTGGTCAGCTTCTAGAAACAACTGAAGATGTATTGTCCACTCGACAACTGATGTTCTTCTCTGCCCATCTTGAGTAGCTTCCAGAAGGAAGCAACTGAGGATGTATTGTCCATTCATCCACTGAAATTCTTCTCTGCCGATCTTGGGTTGCTCAGCTTCCAGAACAAGCAACTGAAGATGAAGTCCATTCCATCATGACTTCAAGGCTGCTAGCTTTCTGCTGATGTTATGGAGGCCCATCGTGGTGAGATCGGCTCAACGTTGAGTGAAGGCTGCAAACCTGCAGACCGGATGTGGGGTTTTTTTTCCTATCCTTTAGGAAAGGAGTAAGTCAAAAGGGGTCCCGTGGAGACAGAATTAATTCCCGTTATGTCCACTTCCTGTTTTTTTTTTTTTGTTAATGCTTTCGTTAAAAATTAAGTATATCGGTATCAAAGCTGTATGTTTTTCAATGCTAGTAAAATGTATTTTTCCTATTTAAAAAGCCCCTGTGTGCTTTACTACCCCTTAGTAAATGTTCTAAGCACAGGTAGTAGTGCTCAATTTACGACCACGAAGGAGCGGCTAAGCGAGTCCGTCGTTAGGTGAACTTTGCCCCATTTTACGACCACAGGCGTTAAGCCAATCGCTGTGGTTGTTGAATTAGTAACAAAGTTGTTAAGTGAAACTGGCACACACACACCCTTGACTTTGCTTGTCAGCAGGTCGCAAAAGGGGAATCACGTGACCCCGGGACATTGTGACCGTCATAAATGTGAGTCAGTTGTCAAGAAGCTGAATTTTGATCCCGTAACCATGGGGATGCTGCCGACGGTCGTAAGTGTGAAAATCGGTCATAAGTGCCGTTGTGGCTTTGAACGGTCGCTAAACAAATCGTCGTAAATTGAGGACTCCTTATAACCCGCTCAATCTGGAGCCGGTCCTAAGACTGGGTGGTTAGTTAATGACAGGGGGGAAACAGAGTCAACCAGCAGAGGTGGAAATTTTCCAGATTTGATTGCAATTCTCTTTCATCTGAACCGGCTCCTGTTCATTTCCCGTCTTTGGTTTGTGGTTGGGTTTGTTTCGGTCCCGGCTTTGCCAATTTTGGGAAGAGCCCGGTGGGTCACACTGCCCGTTTCCCCCCCTCCCCCGGCTGACTTCCTACTTGGCCTTTACTCCTTTTTAAAAATGCTTTTTTTCATTATTATTATTGTTTCTGGGCCCCCATGCCGGCCTTTGCAATAGTATTTTCGTCCCTTTAATGAGAATTTCCTGGCGTGCTCTTGGGCCATTGTGCTCTGAAAACTAGCCAAGATAAGCAAAAAAAAAATAGGAGCCCAGCAAAGGCAGCTCTTATCACAGCAGCCAGCCCCACAGTGGAAACCCCCCACGCCACCAAGCGGGGTGTGCCCTGGGGGTGGAATTGAGAAAGGGGTCTCCTGACACCCCTCGAAAGGGCTGGAAAACGCCCCGCCCATCCGGAGGGTTTTAAAGGATGCTCTGGTGTCATGGAGCAGCCTGTAGACTTAAGACCTTCCCCCCCCACACACCTTTCATTTTATTATAATAATGATAAAGTTGGAAGGGATCTTGGAGGTCATCTAGTCCAACCCCCTGCTCAGGCAGGAAACCCTATACCATTTCAGACAAACAGCTGTCCAGACTTTTTTTAAAAACTTTTCGGGCTCTTATCTGACTGTTCTGTGTCTCTCAAGTCATCCCCGCATCTGTCATTACAATCCTAGATGCATAAGAGCTGGATGATAATAGTAATAGTAATAGTAACAATAGTAACAATAATAATAATAATAATAATAATAATAATAATAATAATAATAATAATAATAAAAAATGCCAAATCCAGTCTGAACATCTGGCTGACTGTGCGATGATTAATAATAATAATAATAATAATAATAATAATAATAATAATAGTAGTAGTAGTAGTAGTAGTAGTAGTAGTAGTAGTAGTATAATGCCAAATCCAGTCTGAACATCTGGCTGACTGTGCGATGATTAATAATAATAATAATAATAATAATAGTAGTAGTAGTAGTAGTAGTAGTAGTAGTAGTAGTAGTAGTAGTAGTAGTAATAATATAATGCCAAATCCAGTCTGAACATCTGGCTGACTGTGCGATGATTAGTAGTAGTAGTAGTAGTAGTAGTAGTAGTAGTAGTAGTAGTAGTAGTATAATGCCAAATCCAGTCTGAACATCTGGCTGACTGTGCGATGATTAATAATAATAATAATAATAATAATAATAATAATAATAGTAGTAGTAGTAGTAGTAGTAGTAGTAGTAGTAGTAGTAGTAGTAGTAGTAATATAATG
>NW_015388084.1:0-6562 GCF_001527695.2 Protobothrops mucrosquamatus | reverse complement strand
CTTTCCCTCTCCTTCCTTTCCTTCTTCTCTCTCTCTTTCCTTCCTTCCCCTCTTCCCTCCCTCCCTCCCTCTTTCTCCTTCCTTCCTTCCTCTCTTCCTCTCTTTTGTCTCTCCCTCTTTCTCTTTCCTTCCTTCTTTCTTTCGTTCTTCTCTCTCTCTCTCTTTCCTTCCTTCCCCTCTTCCCTCCCTCCTTCTCCCTCCTTCCTTCCTTCCCTCTCTCCTTCCTTCCTTCTTTCTTTCCTTCCTTCCTTCCTTCCTTCCTTCCTTCCTTCCTTCCTTCCTTCCTTCCTTCCTTCCTTCCTCTCTTCCCTCTCTCCCTCTTTCTCCTTCCTTCCTTCTTTCTTTCCTTCTCTCTCTCCCTTTCTCCTTCCTTCCCTCTTTCTCCTTCCTTCCTTCCTTCCTCTCTTCCCTTACCTCTCTCCCTCTCTCCTTCCTTCCTTCCTTCCCTCTTTCTCCTTCCTTCCTTCCTTCCTTCCTTCCTCCTTTCCCTCTCTCCCTCTCTCTCCTTCCTTCCTTCCTTCCTTCCTTCCTTCCTTCCTTCCAGCTTCTCCCATTGACTTTGCTTGTCAAACGGTCGCAAAAGGGGATCACATGACCCTGGGACAACTTTGTAACTTTGAACGGTCACTAAACGAACTGTCGTAAGTCGAGGACTGCTTCTATCGGGAGAAAGGGGAACCCCAAAGCAGAAGCAAAGGTGGGGCTTGCAGAAGGAGGAACCCGTCCGAGCATCGCCAGCTTTTGACTGCTGCCGTTGGTTCCTTTTGTCGAGAATTGTGTCATTTCTGTTCCCTTTGGGGCAGGGAGGGGAGAAAAGGGAGGTTGTGTCAGTGGTGTTGTGCTGGACAAATGACAGCCTTTGTGCGGTGACCGCACGGCATCCCAGGATTTTTGTGGGGAGCGCTGAGTTTACCAGGCAAGCATCTGGCCTTTGCTTTTTAAAATTCAGCTTTAAAGTTCAGCTGAAGGAGTTCGCCCTTTTTTGTGGTTTTAATGCCTTTGGAAATTCTCTGTCTGGATTGAGCGGGATGCATCATCTCGGCCTGGAGGTCATGCGAGAATGTAGGAAGGAGCAGCATTACGTACACCAGGGTTTGTCAACCTTGAAACTTTAAGACGGGTGGGCTTAAATTCCCAGAATTCCCTAGCGAGCACAGCTTAAGATGGGCGGGCTTAAATTCCCAGAATTCCCCAGCCAGCATGCTGGAAGATGGATGGACTTCAGTTCCCAGAATTCCCCAGCTAGCTTGCTTTAAGATGGGTGGACTTCAGTTCCCAGAATTCCCCAGTCAGCATGCTTTAAGATGGGTGGACTTCAGTTCCCAGAATCCTTCAGCCAGCTTGCTTTAAGATGGGTGGACTTCAGTTCCCAGAATTCCCCAGTCAGCATGCTTTAAGATGGGTGGACTTCAGTTCCCAGAATCCTTCAGCCAGCTTGCTTTGAGAGGGGTGGACCTCAACTCCCAGAATCCTTCAGCCAGCCTGCTTTGAGAGGGGTGGACTTCAACTCCCAGAATTCCCCAGCCTGACAGCAGTTATGAATTTCTTCCTAGTTCTTCATGGTTTTGTTACCCATCCATTTTGCAGACTGCTTTACTTCACGCGGCGCAAGTTGTCTAGAACCAAGAGACCAAACACATGAGTAAACCTTAAATCTTTAAGCCCTCGGGTTTCCGCGCCGTTTTAAAAACAAAGAACCACAATCTCTACAAGTGATCCTCACACCCCCTTGTTGTGCAAAATGTGTTAACCCACAACGGTTGCCACCCGGGCTGTTTGTTATCTAACCACTTCACACGCTTCGTCACCTGGATGCAGACCTTCCCTAAAACTTCAGGATGGAGTTGTGCAACCGCCCGGCCTTTTGTACGCACAAACACGTCCGTTCCTGTTTGCAACCCCCGAGCCGAGCTGTGGGTGACAACAAGGAAGCTGGAAGGATGACTCCCCCTTTGACTGAACAATTAAGCGATTCATGGGGGATTGTGTGGTTGTCTTCGAAAAACACACTTTAAAGAAGACCTTGTCTTTGGATTTCCCTGGGGTGTGTCCCGGCAATTGTGCCGCACCTTGGATGGAAAAAGAAAATTGTGATTCAACTGAGGTCCTGCTTTCCGGTGTCTTTGCTAATCTCAATATATACAGAAATATATATATATATATTTCTCAAGAGAGAAAAACTCAGTCTGGGGTGCTCTGTCTGACAAATCAAGGGAGTTTTTTTTATTTTTTAAGAAGAAAAGCAGAAGGAAAAGGTATTTTTTAAATCTTTCGAAATAAATATGGGCTTCAGGGTTTCCTGTAGCCAGTCAAGATGGGCCGTTGCAATCCTGGGATCAAACTTCCACGTTTCTTAGACAAACAGACATACAGATACGGCATTAGGCAAAAAAAAAAAAGCCCGATGTGTTTCTGCTGTATATAATACTGTATAAAGGTATGTTGTGACCACTAGTACATCAAGTCAGAATAGAATAGAATAGAATAGAATAGAATAGAATAGAATAGAATAGAATAGAATAGAATAGAATAGAATAGAATAGAATTACAGAATAGAATAGAATAGAATTATAGAATAGAATAGAATAGAATAGAATTAAAGAATAGAATAGAATAGAACAGAACAGAACAGAATAGAATAGAATAGAATAGGAATAGGAATAGAATAGAATAGAATAGAATAGAACAGAATAGAAGTATAGAATAGAATAGAATAGAATAGAATAGAATAGAATAGAATAGAATAGAAGCTGGAAGGGACCTTGGAGGTCTTCTAGTCCAGCCTCCTGCTCAAGCGGGAGAACCTATATCGTCTCAGACAGGTGAATGTCTAGTCCCTTCCTAAAAACCTCCAGTGATTGAGCACCCACATCTCCTGGTGGCAAGCTGTTCCATTGGTTAATTGTCCTCACTGTCAGGAAGTTTTTCCTTAATTCGAGGTTGCTTCTCTCTTTGATCAGTTTCCAACCATTGTTTCTCGTCCCACTCCTTTCTAGCACTGATGATGTTACCTAGTTGGGTCATGAAACGTCTGCAAGAAAACAGCCTAGCTCAGACAGCAACAAGTTTTTAAGAAGAGATGGACGGCCATTTGTCTGAAATGGTATAGGGTTTCCTGCCTGAGCAGGGGGTTGGACTAGATGACCTCCAAGGTCCCTTCCAACTTTATTATTATTATTATTATTATTATTATTATTATTATTATTATTAAGGATCCCATAGTCATCCTCCTCCCCTTCTTCGTCTCTTCCTCCTCCTCCTCCTCCTCTTCCTCCTCCCCCTTCCTCCTCTCCTCCCCCTCCTCTTCCTCCTCTCCTCCTCCTGCTCTTCTTCCTCTCCTTTCCTCCCCTCCCCTTCCTCCTCCTCTTCCTCCTCCTTCCCCTCCTCCTCCTCCTCTTCCTCCTCCTCCTCCTCCCCCCCCTCCTTCCTTACAATGAATTTTTATAAACCGAGGACTGCCGGTAATGGACTCCTTGTAAACAATGCCTGGGGGCCTTATAAACAGAGGTTTAATGCCGTCTTACTCTCCTGTAACCCACAGGTCTTCCAATCCCACCTCACCTGAAACAGGTGGTCCTGTTGTGCCTGTCAGCCCCCCAACTCTGACAATACATGTCATCCTCGACTTACAACAGTTCGTTTAGGGACCGTCCAAAGTTAATAACCCCAACTGAAAAAAGCGACAGAAGGCCGTTGCCTCGCCCTCACGGTCACGTGATCAAAATTCAGCCGCTCGGCCACTGACTCGTATTTATGACGGTCGCCGTGTCCCCCGGGGATCACGCGATCCCCTTTGGCGACTTTCCGACAAGCAAAGTCCACAATGGAAGTCCAAGTCCCTTCACCACCGCCTTACTAACCGCAGCGATCCCCTTAACAACCTGTAACAAGATCGGTCGTAAAAGGGAGCAACGTTCCCTTAAGCACTGCCTGGGTTAGCGACAGAAATTTCGAGCTCAGTTGCGCTCGTAAGTCGAGGACCACTTATAAGGACCCCAAAGTGCCCCTCGGCGTTTAACGGGGACCAAAACCCCCCCAAAGGGGTCAAGATTTAGACACATCTGGCGGGGGTCGGCCCTCCCCTCTCCCGTCTCTTCATCCTCCAGAAATACTTGGCAACGGGAGAGCAACTTTCCACGGACGAGCCCGGCTTTGATGTGGCCACCTTTTTTTTTTTCCACCCGCAGCCCTCGGCCTTGTTGCCCCGGGTTCAAACATCTCGAAAAAGGGCATTTTTCCAGATGTTTGCTAAACCTTTCTGGCTGCTGGCAGGGAGCCCTGGAAAATGCCACTGGGCTGTCTAAACATGAAACGCTCAGGAAAAAGATTTGTGGCTGTGCGTGTATGTGTGTGTCTGTTGTTTAGGAAAGTTCAGTGTCCAGATATCCTACGGCAGAGGTCCCCCAAACTTTGGGCACCAGGGACCCGTTCCGTGGAGAGAGGTTTTTCCGCGGACCAGGGTGTGTGTGTGGTTTTGTGTGCTGCCTGCGTACCACGGATGGGGCTTTGCTGAGGAATTCTGGGAGTTGAAGTCCACAAGTCTTAAAGTGGCCAAGGTTGAGGACCCCTGGTCTAGACTAGAGCCACCTCAGCCACTGTAAGCAGTGTGGACTTCAACTCCCAGAATTCCAGGGCTCTAAAGCTGGCTGGGGAATTCTGGGAGTTGAAGTCCACCTATCGTCTAACGGCCAAGGTTGAGAAACAGGGGTGTAGAAGGCATGGAAGTAGGAGGGGAAGCGAGACGTGGGGAGGGGGTCAAAAAAGTCAAGATGGCAGCAGCAACTCTGCTGTTGATCTGGGCTATTGTAAAGGGGAGGGCCCACTGCCGGTTCAGCCAATGGCGGGCACAAAGCAGGACTTTCTCAGCCAGCAAATTAGAAAGGGGCAGCCCAAAAGCACCCTGGGAAAATTAAAGTGATACTTCAGTCAAGTATATTAATTGCCATACATTGTGACCGTACTCAGGTAAAACTTCCTTCCTTCCTTCCTTCCTTCCTTCCTTCCTTCCTTCCTTCCTTCCTTCCTTCCTTCCTTCTTTCTTTCTTTCTTTCTTTCTTTCTTTCTTTCTTTCTTTCTCTCTCTCTCTCTCTCTCTCTCTCTCTTTGTCTCTTTTTCCTTACTCTCTCTTTCTTCTTTCTTTCTTTTGCTCTTTCTTTTTCTTTTCTTTCTCTCTGTCTTTTTCTTTTCTTTCCCTTCCTTCCTTCCTTCTTTCTTTCTTTCTTTCTTTTTTCTTTCTTTCTTTCTTTATCTCTTTTTCCTTTCTCTTTCTTCTTTCTTTCTTCCTTTCCTCTTCCTTCCTTTGTTTCTTTCTTTCTTTCTCTCTCTCTATCTCTCTCTTTGTCTGTCTCTTTTTCCTTTCTCTCTCTTTCTTCTTTCTTTCGGTCTCTTTCTTTTTCTTTTCTCTCTCTCTGTCTTTTTCTTTCTTCCCTCTCTCTCTCTTACTTTTTCTTTTCTTTCCCTTCTTTCTTTCTTTCTTTCTTTCTTTCTTTCTTTCTTTCTTTCTTTCTTTCTTTCTTTCTTTCTTTCTTTCTTTCTATCTTTTTCCTTTCTCTTTCCTCCTTCCTTCCTTCCTTCCTTCCTTTCTTTCTTTCTTTCTTTCTTTCTTTCTGTCTCTTTTTCTTTTCTCTCTCTGTCTTTTTCTTTCTTCCCTTCTCTCTCTTTCTTTCTTTCTTTTTTCTTTTCTTTCCCTTCCTTCCTTCCTTTCTTCCTTCCCTTCCTTCCCTTTCCTTTCCTTTCCTTTCCTTTCCTTTCCTTTCCTTTCCTTTCCTTTCCTTTCCTTTCCTTTCCTTTCCTTTCCTTTCCTTCCTTCCTTCCTTCCTTCCTTCCTTCCTTCCTTCCTTCCTTGGTCTGAGCTTTCACATTCTCCCAGTCTTTCCCTCCATCAGGGGATAAAACAGGCAACCTCCCTCTTGAGCCAGGCTTGAACTCAGATGACCGGAGGGAGCTGCTGTGTTGTTTTGTCAGCCATAACCCAAGTGTGGTTTGCCATTTCTGAATGCTAACTTTCACATGTTTGAATTCCACTTGAATTGGCCTCCGTTGCCTCTTTGCCCTTCGTTTTCATTCCATCCGCTCTGCTGGGGTCTCCTGGTCCAGCTCCCTTCGGCCTCTTCCAAAACCCCAAGTTTATTCTCTCAAAGGCTGCCCGGCCTTCTCTGGCCTCCATTGCACAATTCGCCTCCTTTGCTCTCTTGCTTACATTCTTTCCAGTCCCTGTTTTCTCTCTCCACAAATCAATTTTTCTTCAAACTCTTTCACAATCCTCGAAAGCGGCCTGTCTTTCTTTCTTTCTTTCTTTCTTTCTTTCTTTCTTTCTTTCTTTCTTTCTTTCTTTCTTTCTTTCTTTCTTTCCTTCTTTTCCTTTCTTCCTTTCCTTCCCTTCCCTCCCTCCCTTCCTCCCTCCCTTCCTTTTCTTCTTTCTTCTTCCTCCCTCTCTCTCTCCCTTCCTTCCTTTCTTCTTTCTTTCTTCTTCCTCCTTCCCTCCCTTCCTTTTCTCTTCCTTCTTCTTCCTCCCTCCCTTCCTTTCTTTTTCCTCCCTCCCTCCCTCCCTCCCTCCCTCCCT
>NW_015388083.1:171371-172546 GCF_001527695.2 Protobothrops mucrosquamatus | reverse complement strand
GGTTAATCGTGATCTTACACCTTCTTTCTGCACCACCACTCTTTGATTAGAAATAATCTTTTCTCCTTGTGGATTATACCAATCTATGCTCTCAGGTTCACCAATTACTACAAAGAAAAAAATAAAGAATTAATATAACAAATGCTCAAAAGATACTTAAATGTAAACATAGTATTTTAATAAAATTAAACATTTTTTTTAAAAAAAATTATACCAAACCAAACAGTATTTTTTTTAAAAAAAACATAAAACATAATATTATGTCTTATAAAACACATCCTGAAATTGATTTAGATGAGGAGATATGCAAATTCAAACCTTCCTTTTAAATGATTAATCTATTGACTTCAGAGAAAGCCATGTTCTGCCACATTTTGCTTATGGTTCTTTTTTTCAGAAAAGACCTTGGGTGATCTCCAGGAAAAATTGGACTCTTGAGGACTGCAGAGCCTCTGCAGATTGACCTCATATTGAGTTTATGGTTCTTGAAACTGAAGAAACAGCTCCTTTGTGCTAGGTAGCTTGTCTTTCCAAGGATGAAGAGATTATTGTCAGTACTTTTCTTTCTTAATGATTGTGGAGAGATCCAGTCCAATGAAGGAAAGCGGTGCAAAGTCAGGGGAAGAGGA
The DNA here is from genome assembly GCF_001527695.2 of Protobothrops mucrosquamatus. Classification (NCBI taxonomy): domain Eukaryota; kingdom Metazoa; phylum Chordata; class Lepidosauria; order Squamata; family Viperidae; genus Protobothrops; species Protobothrops mucrosquamatus. Next base: position 171,917 of record NW_015388083.1, on the reverse strand, counting down.
CTGGACTATTCAGCAAATAGATAACTCCTAGCAACAAGCAAGATACCCACTATATTTTCTTAATAAGAACAACCAATCTAATGTTCTCCAAACTGTTATCTATGGTGTCTTGTCAAGAATACATGATTATTAAGGCAGACAGGAAGATGGACACGCTGCTGGTTTTGGTAAGATTGTAATCTATCTAAAGTTTAAATCCCTGATTTGACTAAATATTTCTAAAGCTAGCATTCTTATGTATCCTAGTAACTACCTGACAGAAACTATAGATGGCTTTAAATGGGGCTTACCACAAAAGAGAGGCCAGGTACCCTCAGAGAACTACTTCTGTGATCCCTGTTCCTAGCTAATAGTGTTATAGTGTGATATTAAAAGGGTGACTTTCCCAAATATCTCTAAAAATAGAGTGGATAAAATTCTTCTCTAGCCTCTTCCTATTTGCACTGTTAACTCCTAGACTTGGATAATATAATAACACCATGAAGAGATTTGCTAAACAAAGCCTTAGACCAGGGGTGTCAAACTCGCAACGTCATTTGACATGTT
>NW_015388083.1:87750-169576 GCF_001527695.2 Protobothrops mucrosquamatus | reverse complement strand
TCTAATTCTATTGTATAGCCAAAATTCTTAGCCCATATTACCATTGTCTCCTTTACTTGTTCTTCTTCCAATTTAATACTTAATAAATAATTGTATATCCTTTTAATTAATTTCTCATCTATCCCCATTAGAATCTGATCCAATTCAGTTGGTTCTTTATAAAAACCATATATCTTCCTGTCTTTTTCATATATGGATTGTATCTGTAACTGTGGCCATCATGATAGGTCAATCCCTAGTCAATTAAGTTCCTGTTTAGTAGGAACGTTATCCTTAAGTTTCTCACTTTGTTCAAATGGGTAAGTAATCACCATACTTATTTTATACCTTTCATCATAGTTTTGAGAGATATTTCAAAATGTAATAGCTTAAACAAATCCAATATACTTTATTGAGGTGAATTGACTCTTAAATCCCTTGCTTTCTTTGTCTTTATTTGAGGTTGTTCTTCGAACTGAAACTGAACTACTTGATTCCACCACAAGTCCCTAATTTCTCAGAGGCTACTCTCTCTTTAATTTTCCACGTTCCTTATGGTCTATCTGTATAGATGAGCCATTCAGAGTTGTTTGCTGAGATGGGCAGATATAGAAACCAATCAAAAAACCAACCAACCATATAAATATATATATTATATTTTATGCAAATTGTTTGGTATTATTCAAATAGGAATTCAAATGATTGAATATTAAATGTTAGACACCTGTTAGGTTCTTAGTGTTCAGTCCTCCCAGAATTAGCATTATGCAATATATATATATTGATGTATGACCAGACCTGACAATTATTGCCTGGGAGTTCATCTTTTCAATACCAAACCATGTCGGAAAGGGACTTTACATAGTGGAGAAGGGGAAGTGATATAGTGGTTACATACTATATAAGCCTGGATGTCCTGACTCATTTTTCTATATCCCTCTAATGTGCCAGTTGAAGAGTTAATTCCTGATATTATTCTTTGAACTCCAGCATTAATTAGATCACTTGCATCAACTATATAGAAACAGTAATTATTGGCCAATGCAAATATAAATGACTGCCTGCCTAATGGAGAGGTAAGTTTATTATTTTGTTTAAATTTAGTTCTCAGGAAGTGCTGCAAGTGTATTATGTTCTACACTGTGCTTTATTTTATAAGTAAATAGGCATTAAGACATACAAAGCATTCACAATGTAATGTGTGCACTATACAAGTATTTGTAATGCAACTGAGCATCACAGATTGCAAATCATTAAGTGCAAAAGATTATGATAGGTTGGTTTGTTAGTATTTCAGTACAGAAAGATTGAACTGATTTCATTGGAATGTTGAATATTACTGTATTTCTTTGTGTTCTCAATTCATGCTGTTCTTCATGGCAAACTTTCAGCATGATTACTACAAATAGAAAAACTGTCCTGCTGGTTCATTGACTATTACTATCCATTAAGCATTGTGCTAGGTTAACATACACTGCTGAAGATATATAGTACAAATAATTTGTTTCAGAAAAAATCCTTCATGAATATAAAAAACTCACAATGAACTATTCAAATATACCATTTCAAAGTGCTTATATAAAACTTCATTTTATTTTGACTTTTGAAGGATAATTTCCTGGTCTCTTATCATAATTTTGATTTAAACGTTTGAATTCATTCTATTATTTTTACTTCTATGCTTACACAATCTCTAATACTTTTAATAAAGTATTTAAAGAAGTCACTAGAATGTACCATAACTTTTCCAGTTAATATTAATAAGTATATTGATCATGAAGATGATACAAAACAATAACATGTACTATACCTGTACAGGTGAAGAATTTCGATACACCCACACTGACTTCTACCTTGCTGAGGGAAATTGACACTTGAAGTGCTGTAAGACATAAAGTAATAATTTAAGGTAGCCTACCTTAATAAGAAAAAATATAAATTAATAAAAAATAGAAAAATGCATACACTTACTATATACATTTTTCAATTATAATGAAAATTATAAAAAAAATTGAGTCACTTTTATTAATCTTAAATTCAGTAGAATGTGATCACAGAAGAATTATTAATAAAGATGCACAAAATATTGGAGCTACAAACTAACTAAGCTACATTCCCAGAAAGGCATACAGTATATTACCAATATATTATTGGTAAATTTTCACTAAATATGTGTCTGTATAAAAAGGTTATATAAATGGCTTATATTCTTTTTTTTCATAATTATTACAAATTCTTGAATTCCAACAATTGCATAAATAACACTGAGACCCAATTTTGGTACTAGATTAAAAATTGAGAAAGCAAAAGTTCTCAGTTTCCCATAAGCAAGAAAGCCTACTTGGTGGCTTTGGGTCTTTCATTCCCTGTCACCCAAACTACTTAACATGGTTAAGTAAAGAGGAGGTAAATACATCATGCGTGTCACATGAAATTGGAAAAATAAAGGAAGGGTATAAATCAAATAAAAAATAAAAGACAACAAGTTAATTCAACTATTTCAGCCATTTTGTTCGTTTAGGCTTAATAGACAAAGAATTGGGAAAAAATGGAACTTTGTTATTAGATATGCTGACATCAGCAAGAATGCTCTATGCACAAAAATTGAAAGATACTCTCATTCCCACAATGGATGACTGGCTGGAAAAACTGGTGGAATTAGAAGGGATGACTAAATTGACTGCTCTAACCAAAGAAAAGAGTACAGACAACATTGTTTCCACTTGGAAACCACTTTTGGATTTTGTGCTTCAGGTGGGAAAACAAATGAAACTTTGACTTTGGGTTTTTCTATTAATAGGTTTATTGTTATTGAAATGGCTAGTATATATTGTTACATAAAAGTAAAAAGTTGAGGCCCATCTAAATGTAAATGCCCATCTCACCCTCCCTGTTCAGGGAAGTAATATTATCCAAGGTGTTCTCATTAAAAAGAGTGAAAAATAGTAAGCAGTATTTAAGGCCATGTTGAAAGCAAAATAAATATCTGAATGTAATTCATGCAATGCCATTTACTATACCTTGTAATAATGCAAAATACCCTTTCTCCCAGAATACCCATACACCAGTTCATAGTTTGCCTTTTTTCACATTTCATTTCTCTTTGAAGATACCAATAACTCCATCCAGAGTGTATCTTTTTAACATACTCACTCTTCCTTCATATACTGTATTTGTTCTGCAATTCTATCTCTGTATGAATAAAACACCTTTGTATTTGAAAGTACTTCTTTCATACTGGTCACTAAGTAACCCACTCTTCCTATATTAAACTGATATTTGTTCTGATGCACTGAACTCTTATTTCCATAAAACAATGTGGAAAAAACTATGCTTATAAAAATATGCTGTTTTCACTTATTTTGACAAATATTCTTTTCTCAGAATAGACTGCATACAACCTTTCTCCTTTCTACCAGCATTTTTTAAAAAAAATCTCCATAAACTTTTCAAACCCTGCAAATACTGTATTCTACCAAGGTATACTAACATCTGATTATTGTAAATTACTTATTTAGGTAAGACTTGCAATCATTCATTCTATTTTCTTAGCTTTTGGTGTAATAATTTTCAGCTCATGTGTTTCATTGCTTGATAAGATCTATATAAAATTATTTTAATCTCAGCCAAGAGGATGGCTTGATCTGTTTCAAAAAAATCAAGAAGATTTTTAACGTATGTTTAACAACTCTATAATAATACTTTCACACATATTGATGCACATGTTCAGTAATCAGGACAACATATCTTGCCTTAGTGTTAAACTATTCATTATAAATTGATCCTTCACACTCACACAAACACATGGATTGTGCCTAGTGATAGTGAAGGGGCTTGAAAAATCTAATAATATTATGAGCTTCACTGTTCTGATTCTATATTACCAGAAGAATCACCCATGAAAGACAGATCATACAGTAAGTATGATCTATTGGAGAAGAAAATGTGACCCACACCATTATTCTTCCAAGAATATCTAAATGATAATTATGGACAAAAGACTCTGCATTATAGTGGAAAATGCCCACCACCGTCCACCACTACACCTCAAGAAGATACTGGAGAAATGGAGAGGTGAGACCACCAATGCTTATGATAGTCTTAGAATAAACCTGAAAAATGTGCTTTCTCTGATGTGCTCTAAGAATATCACAGAAATGTACTAATCAGTTTTAAATGTCAAAGTCAATGCTTGGCTATATCTCAAAACTTGATAGAATGATTTCAATTCAAATTTAACATAAGCCAATCAACGGTACAGTTTTCTAAGACTATGTTTGCAAATGCAGAAGAGGCTAACTTTGAACCATTATATGCCTTCTTGCAAGCATCTCAGAATAAACCCAATAAAGTCATATTCATTAAATAAGACTAGAATGCTAAAGTTTAATATAACATATCTTCTGGAACAGGAACATTTAGCATTGGTTTATGAGATAAAATATGGGACAGACTAATAGAGTTCTGCCAAGAAAATGCAATGTTTATAATATCTTCCAAAAAGCCAGAAGATAACTCTACTTGGACATATCACAAAATGGATGACACTAGAACCAAATTGATGATATAATCTGCAAGCAAATAAGGATAAGTCTATTCAGTCAGCAGAAGTTACAATAGCTCTGATCACAGATCTATTGTAAAATTACAAATTAAAGTAAGGAAAATCAAGTCATCACATCCAATAATACATGGTCAGCAATGTTTCATACAGTTGTTCAGTTAAGATAAAAAACATATATTATGAATAAGATTTTACAAACATCTAAAATGATATTTGTGACATTTTAAAGATGAAGAAAACAAAATTAACCAGAAATTCCAAAAGCAGAAGACCAAAGTGATAATTGCTAATAAATTGAAAATAATTAAAGAAAGGTAAGAAGCAAATAAGTCATCTTTATGCAAATAAAAATAGAAACAGCAATTGGAGGGCACAAATAAACAGAAGAACTGAAAAAAATGATATCTATATGGGTCGATCTCTGAACTAAACCAGACATTCTGGAAGGTAAAAATCTAAGTGGAGCCTAAAAACATGATAATAACAAAGCTGCTAGAGTTGATGAAATAACTGCAGAACTTTATTATTTAGCTCAGTGATTAAAGTTAAAATGCTACCTGTTATGTAAGAAAGTATGGGACTGAAATTATCTTTTATATTCCAAAATCAAGAAAGGGTAATGTTAAAGGATAAGCAAACTGTTGAAAAATTGCATTTTTTAATCCCACATAGTCTGCTATTTTCTATTATTTCTTCAAACAAGACTTACTCTTTTTTATCTTTCTGCAGTTATTCTACTTTCACCTCTGCCTCTTTGTCCATGTCATTTTCTTACCTAAACACACTCTTTTTCCTATCCCTCTGCACTATTTTACAATAATAAATATATTGTGACACTATTATCTCCCTTTTAAATTATTTTCAATACTTTTGCAAACTATTATATTGTTGTTGTTATTGTTATTGACTCCCCCTCTCCCATAGATTCTACGTGGCTATATACTGTAAATGATACATTGTTAATTAGTTACTATTGCAGTAGTTATCCTGCAGTTAATTACTACAACTCTCCTTGGAGATGGACTCACCCAATACAGTGGCCAATGCCTGCAAGGCAGCCAAAAGCCATCTAGAGTTGCTTGGTTGAGTTGGCAGCTATATAAATTGAATAAATACATGAAAATGCCTATAAAACTTCAACAGGGTAAGGGTTATCTGAATGTTAGGGGTCAGGTGTTCCATAGAGCAGATGTTGTAATGAGAAGCACATTTCCTGGGTTCTATCAGATAGTATTGCTTGGTAATAGGGACCTCTGGCATGCCAGCTCTATTGAATCTAATGGGACAAGCAGAATAGTGAGTCCCATAAATAATCTGTGCTGTGAAAAGCTTTTTGGTAATATCCAGTACCTTGAATTGTTCCCAGAAGTCTATTGGAAGCTAATGCAGTGATATAACTGTATATGCGTTGCACTGAGGCATGATCATAATTATCCATATTGCTGCATTTGGAACCAGTTGTAGCTTCCAAATGATATACAAAGGCAGCCCCATAAACAGCTCATTGCAACATTTCAAATGACAGATGACTACATTAGTGACCATGAGCAATGCCTATAAAGCCAGGAACAGGTACAGTGAGTGCACACTTGTAAAAAGGAGCTTCTGGCTATGACTATTACCTGCTCTTTCAGCAGAGCTTAGAAACTGGAAAAACTGTCAACCTGTGTACAAGTTCTGCCTGGAAGAGTGTCACCCTATCCAGAAAAATAGATAGAAGGTGCCTAGCATTGGGGAAGAGGGGCACCTAAAACTCATAGCCAGTGGGTCTCATGAGGATTCAGCTGTAACTTATTCATCCCATCCAGGACCCTTCTATCCCACTTCCAAATACTGAGAAGGAACCTAGACAGCATCTTTTGGTTGATCACATCCTATATACTATACATGCAAATGAATGCATATATTCATTAGCATACATATGATAGTTTACCTGATGCTGTTTCCCAGGGTTCAGAGAACAGAGATAAGATGGACTCCTAGTAACCCTATAAAGCAGTAGCTTAGAACTTGATCTCACCCACACAACCCAATCAAATTAATAATTGTGCAAGTGTCCTTTATATTTGCCAGGTCAAGACTTAAATCTCTATGGAGCCTGTTTAATTTTTCTGCTTATATTTAGGAAAGAGCGTTCTCCAGAGTCCCAAGCTAATAAGGCTTGTTTGTTACATTTTAATGATTTGGCATTAAGTTCAATAAGTAATTAAGAAAAGGAAAAGCTTGAACTGTTTATCATGAATAGTTTGTGTTCAGTGTTGTATTTATTAGTCTTTCTATTACATATGTGTGTTGAAATGTGTAAGTATAAATTGAATCAATATCACTAGTTTGAGCAGTGATTGTATCTAATAATTTTAATCAATATAATTAAACTGTAAATCACTATGCAAGTATATTAAACTCTTAGTCTGATATGCAGCCTGAATTATCCTTTACATCAAGTACAGTAAGTTTAGTTTGTCTCTGACGGGACTGAACTAGAAGTCAAATAGAGTTCACTCAACCCATGGGATATACAAATGTTTCTATGGTAAAAAGCATGATGCAAGGGTTTCATTCTTAATTATATGAAATAAATATAGTGCATAACAATCCACAAAAATTATGAGTATTAAAAAGCCATAATCCCATTGATTTTAAATCTGTATTATACATCAGACAAAAATCTAAAATGTAGTGTAATGTAGACATTAAAAATCAATAGGAAATTAGCTACATGCTGCCTTAAAAATGAAAATATTGAGTAAATTACATTTTCAATGATTAAAAATTATTCAAAGAAACCTGATGAACAGTTGCTGTGGTATCCCATGCTGAATATTATATTATGCAATTTCAAGTACTTGAAATAAATTATTACCTACTGTTTTCTAACCTTTAATATTTTTTCATTAGCTATTTGAGAGTTTAAAGAGCATTAATGAGGTTCTTGGTATGAGCCTAACGAATCTTGCAGATCTACATTCATTAAGAGTATTCTAAATAATAACCAAGTCTACCTACACAGTTTATTGAAAATTCTGTCAGGTGACGTGATACAAGGTATAAATTGCTGTAAAACATTAGCATATCTAAAAATAGTATGCTAATGTCCTCATTAGCAACAATATTCATGATAAGGTCATTAGGAATCCCAATATTAAAAAAGAAGTATATTAAATGTTGTCCTCAGTGCCTAGTAGAACTCTGTTATATTTTTTTATTAAAAGGTAAGGTAAAGGAGTCACTGTGGATTTTAATTTGCTAGTCATTGCTGACTATAGTATGTGATGCTTATCTCCTTTTCAAGGCCATTGAGACAGCACTGCCAAAGACATTTCCATGGTCATGTGGCCAGCATGATGTCATGGAATGCTGTTACCTTCACACCAAAGTGGTACCTATTTATCTACTTGCATTTGTGTGCTGTCAAGCTGGAGTAAGGACGGGAGCTCACCCCACCACCTGGAGCTTGGGTCTCAAACCTGACTGCCAGCTTTCTAACTGACAAACCCAGCATCTTAACGTGCTGCCCATTATATTTTAAAAGTATACTTGAAATAAATTTTAGTCAATGACCAATAGAGTGGTTCATGAATTAATCTGCAAACCTTAGGAAACTTTGAAAGTACTTTATGTGGGATGTATTCTTACTCTCTTTTAAAATCTAGTCATGGAGCTACTCACATCATATATATTTTTTGTCTACCTGTTTAAAAAAAATCCCAGAACAACTGAGAAAGACCCAGTCAGTTAATAAATTAAATAGATAAATACAAGTATTTTTAGTATTTTTACCTGCAGCTGTAAACATATATTCCCTTTCAGCACTGACAAATGTTTATTTCTCCTTAGTTACATATGAGAAATGGTATAGTTCATTGTACCAATGAAGGAAAGACATAATTATCAACAAAACTCAAACTAAAAGACACAGCAACATTGCACATGAACAGTGTAGTTTCATTGTTCTAGAAAATGCTTTTCATTTTTATAATTCAGTTTTACAATTCTTTGTTACTTCTTTGCCAGACTTGTACTTTTCACTCTCTTCATTATAGTAAAATTCTCCAAAGACATACTAACATGCAAACCATCCAGCACAAAATACCTTCAACATAACCAATTTTCACAACCACATCTTCCAGCCATTTTTGCTCAAATCAATATGACCAACTACCAAGAATAAAGAAAATTGTCTAAAACATTCTGTCATTTAATTAAACAGGCCTACTAGAATCTTTACGTAGTTTGCATAAAAAAAGATGAAATAAAAAGAATGTACCGTATTTTCCGGCATATAAGACGACTGGGCGTATAAGACGACCCACAACTTTTCCAGTTAAAATATAGAGTTTGAGCGAGAGGGGGGGGGGAGAGAAAACTTGATGAGTAATATGCCAAATCACATGTGTAAAGGAATAAAATAGAATACCTGTATTTTCCGGCGTATAAGACGACTGGGCGTATAAGACGACCCCCGACTTTTGAGAAGATTTTCTGGGTTTAGAAAGTCGTCTTATACGCCGGAAAATACAGTAATTTTATAACAAAGAAATAAAAATAGAAAAAAGACAAAGATAAAGCGCCCTTCTGTTCCCAAACTTATACTTTTTTTCTTCGTAAAATGCTTTTCATTTTCAAGATTTGAGAAATCATCAACAGTTCAAGGTGAAAGTCACATTAGCATTATAGCTCACAATTTTGGCTTATTTTGTTTGGTTTAAGATGTACAGTAATTATTATTACAATCTAAAAATGCACACATCACATGAATAGCAAAGATAAGGGCATGCTTACAATCACTGAAGGCTTTAGTTGATTCCTGGTTGCTTTTGCTTAATTGCAAGTAAAGTTAAAGTTTCAATATGTGAAAACAAATTGAAGATTGCTTCAAACATCTAGATCAGTGTTTCTCAACCTTGACAATTTTAAGGCATGTGGACTTCAACTCCCAGAATTCCACAGCCAGCATTGCTGGCTGTGGAATTCTGGGAGTTGAAGTCCACATGCCTTAAAATTGTCAAGGTTGAGAAACACTGATCTAGAGCATGGGTGTCAAACTCGATCGTGTCACATGACGTATTGTGACGTATCGTGACTTTTTGCCTTTGCAGAGCTGGGATGGGCATGGCCTACGCATGATGCATCCAGCCTGCGGGCCACCAGTTTGACATCCCGATCTAGAGAAACACAGTGAGCTTGGGGAGGAAGTGCAATTAAGAATATTGAGGGCAGAGCTAGCATGCATGAAAGTGTATGTAAATTGCATACATTTTATTCAAATTTAATATCTGATTTAATTTATGGTTCCAACTTCTAATTACATTTGCCTTTTCCCTGTACAATAGGCATTTTCATGTTTCAAGGGAAAATCAGTAGCTACAACTTAAAAAACAATATTTATACTTGTGCTATTTTAATGTCCTCAGATTATACCACTTCCACAACTGGTTGTTAGTTAATTGTGCATATACATATGTACAGAAATAATTATGCATGCACGAGATTTTATTTGCCTCCAAAGACTATGTTCTAGAGACATGCTTCAATACACAAAAGGTAAAATATTTTTACATTAACTTCTGATTTATGCTGGAAAAGAAATCTTCCCATCTGTACAATCACTCAAGCAAACCAAGATGCATAAATGGCTATGGCTGATGTGCACACATATATTCTTTCAGATAAATATAGCATAAAGACAATAACTTTGAATACCCCTTCATCCTTTGGGCTGGCAGATGCAAGTTTAACTCTCTTTCATTTGGCCTATTTAATTTCCTTCAGAGAAAACAACCAGGGGATCCAGTTAAATGGCTTGTTATCATGTCTTCCTATACCAACAACTGTCTTTATGCCACATCCTAATGATAGTACCTTTTGCCTTATACCCACAGTTATATGCCCACAGTTGAGTTAGCTCAAGGCTTTCTTATTTGTTCCAGTTTAAACTAACATTTTTCCTCTTCTACCAACACTATAGATATAACCTAAAAGCTTAATTGATCACACATTTGCTGAGACATAGATATAACCTAAAAGCTTAATTGATCACACATTTGCTGAGACATCAAAGTTGGGATCTCTTCAGCAATTTTAGGCTGCTTGGGTATGAAGGTAAAAACTGTCTTCTCAGGCTAGTTTGAATTGGCTTTTATAGAGCCAATTGCCAATGTAGGTAAGTAGTTTTGTTTAGCAATCACAAAGGTATCTGGCAACTCAGTCACAAAGCAACATGATTACCAAGTGAAAAATCATTAGACCACAACTGTAACATTTTTACACAGGACAACTGACTAATGGCAAACATATGACTGAGAGATATGTACAAAGATCTAAATGCAGTGACTGGTCAAAAAATTACTTTTTCAGTAATTATGAACAGTCCTATCTGAGGTAGTCACTACCTGTATAATGACTGTTTGGTAGTTACTATGTGTTGGGCATTATGGAATCTTGTTGTACACATAGGTTTAGTTTTAGTGTATTATAAGAGAAGAACTGACAGTGTGGCTGGGTATTGCTTTGGTGTGTTTGGGTTTTCTCCTGCTTTCGATTAAAAAAGACTTTAGCTAGCTATACCATTTATTGTTTTGGATTTTTACTGTTTTATTACTTCAACGGAGAGGCTGATGTCACTTTGTCTATTCCTTTCTGATTGAATAGGCATTCATGAGGTACTTCCTATCATTTCATTTCACTCCATTCCATTCCATTCTATATATTTCAGAAATGGTTTGCCCTTGCCTTTTTCCAAGACTGAGAAAAAAATAGCTAGCCAAAAGCCACCCATCTGACCTTGTACCTATGGTGGGACAAAATCCCATTAGTCTAACCTGGTATCTTAACTGCTAATTAAGCTAGTTATTTTTTTAAATATTGATTTTTTAACATAAACATCATTAATATTTGGTAAACAGCATGTTAGTCTAGGTCAGTGATGGTGAACCTTTTAGAGACCGAGTACGCAAACTGCAACCCAAACCCCACTTATTTATCATCGGGTGCCGGGTGGGCATGGCCCAGTGGGTGGGCATGACCACTGGGTGGTGTGGCTGCAGTGGGCATGGCAGACTAGGCGTGGCTGGGGTGGGTGTGGCCACCTCGATGTTGCTCGTGGGGAGGGATGCCTGTGGAGGCTGGCAGTGGGGTCTCTGGCAGGTGGGATGGTGGGCAGGAGGCTCATCCTGCGGGGTGAGGTGAGACCAGGCACGGGGCAGGGCAGGGGTGCCATTGCCGCAGGGCAAGGCAAGGCAAGGCAGGGACCAGGATGGCTGCTACCTGACACCATCGGCGCCCACACACAGCGAGCACATGGGGGCCAACTGTGTCCGTCAGCAGCCACAGATTGCCGGCCCCTCGACCAGCGCACTCTGAGGCTCTGCAGCCCACTGCGAATACCGGACCAGCCTTCCAGCAGCAGGCAGAGTAGGAAAGGGGGGATCCGGTTTACTGGTTACTTATCTCTGCCTGGCTTGTTCTGTGGCCTTAGGGCAGCAGCATTGCGCAGGAGGTGGCAAATGGCCGGTTTCAGTGTGACATGGGCTTTTGCTGCCGGCCGTAGCCATTTGCCGCCTTGCGTATCACCCCCAATGCCGCTGCCATGAGGCCGTATACCAGTTTCTTACCGCCAACTGGCTTGTTCTGCGGCCTCATGGCAGTAGCATTGCACAGGAGGCGACAAATGGCCAGTTTTGGCATGGTGTGGCTGTTTGCCGCCTCATATATTGCGCCCAATGCCGTTCCAATGCAGCTTGGCTGAAAGTGGCCATGGAACAATGGGGCAGGTTCCCCCCTCACCTGCCCATTTAGCTCCAGCTTTGGTGGCTCTGTAGGCAGAGCTGTGAAGTCCTCTTCTCTGATAGAGAAGAGAACTTCGCAGCTCTGCTTACAGAGCCACCAAAGCAGCAGGTGGATCGCCGGAGGCTCAGGGAGGGAGGGTGATGAAGTAGGCAGTTGGGCCATTGGCAAGAGCAATGCGTCCAAGCGGAAAGCTGTCTCGGAACAAGTGGGGTAGGTAAGGAAAGAAATCCTCAATCCCCCCATAAATTGCCTTTCTTTCCTTACCTGACTCCCAGCCCCTTACCATTTCTCCTTCATGATTCACCACCATCGCTTGCAAGGACAAAGGAAGTTTGTTTTGGGGGGGAAAGGTCAATCAATCAATTCCAACTTCTTGTGAAAGATTGCAAAGTTAGAATTGATTGATTGATATTTTTTCCCCAAAAAAACCTTCCTTTGTTTCTTTGCATGTTTCAGCACCCTCCCTCCCCGAGCCTCTGACGCTCCACCTGCTGCTTTGGTTGGCCTGCCAGCCCCCACTTTAATGCCCTGCCCACTGCCACCCAACAAGGAGCATTGTGGGTGGTAGCTGTGGTTTGTAAGTTGCTAGGACCACTCTCTTATGAAGTGGTCCTGGAAGACGGTCGAGTGCTACACCAGCACATCGACCAATTGCGCCGGAGGCTAACAAACCAGTCGCTGAGAAGGAATACCATCATATGAAGAAATAATTAAAAAAATACTAGAATGCGCAGAGATGGATAGACTGACTATGAGACTGAAAGAAAAAGTTGAAATGGAATATTACCAAACTTGGGACTTATTTTATCGATGGCTAGAGGAAAGAATAAAGGATTAGGAACTAAATATGTATTAGTGAATATAAACTCAGACAGCACGTTTGTTGAATAAATATTACTGAATGTATGGGGAAAAAAACAATAAAAACTTTTTAAAAAGGAGAGAGAAACAGTCTATTAGTGGAGGCTGTGTATTTGTCATCACTGAAAGTTTTTAAGAAAAAGCTGGAGAACCATGCTCCATGTATGTTTAACTGGTTTTCCTACATATTGTAAAAAAGATGGCTTATATTATCATTTCCAATGTTAGAATTATTTGATTTTACTGCAATAGGAAATTGCTGAAAAATTTGGTAAAAGGGGGGGAAGTGCTGAAACCAGCATGTTGTATCAAATAAACATTGTTAATTTAGACATTTATCCTAGTATATCATCATAATAATATATCCATAATAAAATTATTTTAATTTGATTTGATCTGATTCAGCTACTACTACTATTATTTGGGGGCAATTTGTCTTCTTGAAACATGACGTGTAACATTGGCAAACTCATTAACAAATTGACACATTCAAGCAATTATGTCTGATTATAATTCGTAATCACTGACATTCCAAAAAGTTATTACTTATTTATTTATATCCAACCTTTATTATTTTTACAAATAACTCAAGCTGGCAGACATAATCAATAGTCCTTCTTCTTCCTATTTCTCCAAAGTAACAACCCTGTGACGTGGGTTGGACTGAGAGAGAGTGACTGGCCCAATGTCGGCTTTCATGGTTAAGATGGGGCTAGAACTAAGTGTTGACTTCTAAATCTAAATTAGGCATTGCTTTGTTTTAGACTTGGCAATCCACCGAATTAAGTTGCAACTGATTTAATATTGAGCATGTACTTCAAACTGGCAAGGCAGTCACATGCATGCACCCAAATAAATACAGGGAAGGCAAGACCTTGGCCAGTAGTAGTGTAAGGACCTGCCTCAGTTAAACATCCCAAGAAAGCAAACTCTTGAATCTTGCATTGTTTCAACAGAAACTTTTATTGGAAAGTATTGACTGCAGGAGAGTAAGGCAGGATCTGAGAATTTCCCGTGCAAAACATTCGATTAAAAGAATCCAATCAAATCCCATCCCAACTGTCCATCTAGCAGGTTCAAACAGAGCCAATCCACAGGTGTTAAATTGTTGTGGGAAAGAACTGATAAGGTGCCATTCTCAAGACTGCTAGGTCTGTCCGCAGTTTCTTCCTTCCACGTGGAGATAAGACAGATGGCCAGAGGCACATTCCATTCTCACCCAAGAAGGAAACTTCAAAGAGGAAGGAACAAAGCAAAGGAAATACAGTGCAGAATACTCATAGGTCCCCATCTCTCCATCAGTATGGCAGAACCCGAAAATGAAGAGAAAGGATAGGAAAGAGAGGGAAAAGGGTTTCTGACATGCCGCCCCCCTTAAAAAAATGAAAGATCCACCAGGGGCTCATCATCGGAGTTGCTGTTGGACATCTCCGGTCTCTTCTCTGGTGGGGTCGGAGTCCCCCCTCCCAGTTTTTCAGAGGATCAGACCTGAATGACCTTGGTGCTTTTCATCACCATCTCCCTGGGACACTGGTTTTTTTTCCCAGGCTTCCCCACTCCAGGCCAATCTGCCTTCCTTATCAGAGTCTTCAAATGGCATTCTGCAGCTCGATGGCCCTCTTTACCACATTTAGAGCAGGCAGTGGACCATGGTGCTGCTGCAGGGGTTTCACTGCCTCTCTTTTCTTCTCTGGGGGGGAGTGCTTCCATGCCCGACCAAAACGGTGCTGATTTTGGGATTGGTCAATCTTTGCTTCCTCAGCTAGGATGCACCAATCATGGAGATGGGCAGGGGCTCCTTGGGCGATGCAAGTATGGTAGAGATCGTTGTTCAGTTCGTCTTTGAAACAACTCACCAAGATTTCCTCTGGCCAGTTGAGATGGCAAGCCAGGTCTCAAAATTCCTCAGTGTATTTGGCCACCAGGCATCGGCCCTGCCTCAGTTTTGATGTGGTCCATAGCCTTCCGGTTGGCTAAGGGATCCTCAAATCTCCATATCAGCGTGGCCATGAATTGGTTAAAATTTCAGAGCTCAGGAGTGTTGTCATTATGTAGGGTCACCATCCAGTGGGCTGCTGTGCTTTCCAGGGCCATGGTAACAACTCTGACCAGTCTGCTCTTGCTTGGTATATCTCAGCCATTCTCATGCATGTAACTCAGGACTTGAGTCAAAAAGAAGCCCAGCTGTTGGGGGTCCCCATCATATTTCATGCCCAGGAGGGGAGTTTTATTATTGGGGCGGCGATTTCCCCTCCTTCTGGCTCTACATCTGTCACTACGTCTGGGGTAGCTCAGGCTGGGGTTGCTGCTGCGGTCACAGCCCCTACAGTTTCTGTGGTGCTGGTGGAGGTTCCAGGGTTGGCAGGTTCACTCTTCCCCTTTTCCTCTTCCTCCTCCAGCCTTCTCCCGACTGTGCCCCAGCAGGGGTCCATTTCTTCCTCTTTGAGGTTTTTGAAAGCTTCCACCATTAGGTTTATAGCTTTCATTGACATTTCCCTTTGACATGCTGTCATGTTGTACTTGTGACCAATCTTCTCCTCAGGAACATGTGCATTTGCCACTTTTCCCCCAGATCCATATTTATTTGAGGAGGCACAGTTTTAAAATGCTCTTGTTTGCACATGGGCCCAATGGATAGTAACTGCATATCACATTTTAACATTATAATACACATGTGTCACCTTATTCCTCACTTTGTCACATTTTGTAGCAATAAAAAAAGCATTGCATTTTCAATCAACTTTTGAATGACTTGTGCTTCAAACTTTGGTATTAGAATATTTAATATGACACTCCATTTTTATTTATACTAAAAATGCAAGTCAGGCTTTTTATAGATGTATTTTAATTTTGTATTCATTTTTATTTACTGGTTACTTAAGCTTAACTGTTTTACAGGTACTTACAGATCATTAATGGGCATATTATTTGTACTCGTCTGAGACCACAATGGCTGACTGACTAACTACAGGTTTAAATCTCTGATATATCTTCTATAGTTATAAAGTAAATTATTTTAATTGTGCTTCTTAACTCTTCTTGTATAGTTGTGTTGTTTTTACCTTTACTTTTTTTGCAGAAAAACCCAATATTTTTAAATTCTAGTTTTAAATGCATTGCTTTTACTCTTTGACAATGTCCTTTCACCTGTATTAAGTAAAATGTAATTGACACATAGACCTTTTCCAGAATCAGTAATGAGAAGTTAATTGCTTTATCCAACAAACAGTCATAAATGAGTGGAATTTTTATCAACTATTAGCAGTTTCATAGAATCTGTGCATATGGGCACAGAAGGGAATTACAACATGTGCTGTAAAGGTGCTATTCACATTAATTAAATCTTCACTGGATTTCTACAAAATCCTTTACTACAGAACTATATCCACAACAGACAATATATTTTTTCTCACTACAGCCTAAAATATGCCTTCAGAAAAGTTGGTCATTTTTTCAATTTGAATGAAAATCAAAGAAGTAAGGTTCTTCTGGCAGTCTTGTTCTTTTCTTCTTGATTTTATATCTTTCCAACTTCTTTGCATAATATAATCCCTATACTACCTGTATATTATTATACAGGTAGTCCTTGACTTACAACAGTTCATTTAGTGACCATTCAAAGTTACAAGGGCACTGAAAAAAGTGACTCACAACTATCTGCACACTTATTTTTGTCCTTGTCATCTTTATACATGCATTCCTTCCTAATCACAATGATGCTAAAATGATAAAACATTCCTTGCAATGACTTGAAGTCACTTACACTCTTCTGTACTTACAGTGCAATTTTACACACAAATATGCATAAGGTGAACTTTATGTTTTGATGTTGTGATATCTGGCCATTTGTTCTCCTTGTCTCATCTCTGTTTTTCTATTTTACTTTAAATCATCAAGTCTGTTTCAATGAAAAAAATCATTTTCTTTTGAAGATATTCTAGAAATTGTAGCACTTTATATGAGACCTCTATGTAGTACTGATTTATTTTGGCTAGGTAATATATACCACAATGATATTTTGCAATGTTACATTTTATGCTGTGTTGTTATTAGCTATCTACTTTTCATAGAAATGGGGAAAAGAAATCTATTCATAATGTCAGGCAATACTCCTTGCAGTATAAGGCTAAAAAGACATTTGTTTTCAGAATTAATATCTGCTTCCACTGGCATCATTTCTCACATATTAGTTTAAAAAGGAAGTTAAAAAGGATAGTCCTAGTTTCCTATGCACCTCTTAAATTGGCAGATTTTGCCATCGCTCACAGCAGGACACCACATGGCGCCTCAGGCCGTTTCCGCTGCTCACAGTGGCTCTTTGGGCCATTGCTGTTGTTCGCGGCAGGACGCCATATGCGCTTCAGTCTGTTTCCGCTGCTCACAGCAAAAAGCTTCATCTCCCCCTACCCCCCCTTGCCCCCAAACTAGGGCTTACTTTTGGGGGGCTTATTTTTGGGGAAAGACGGTAGGTCTTTGAGTATCATGTCTGCTTATCTTGATGCTATTTCTGCATCCAGAGAATACTTATGTGACATTCTCTTTTTCTTTCTTTCTTTCTTTCTTTCTTTCTTTCTTTCTTTCTTTCTTTCTTTCTTTCTTTCTTTCTTTCTTTCTTTCTTTCTTTCTTTCATCCGTCTCAATCCAAATGACTATGTATACTTTTTATATAAAGATTATTAAATAAGCATTTACTGAAATCATTTTTTCCACCTCACATAGTTCCAGTTCCAATAATTTAGTATTTCACAGAGCTGAATGTTTTCAGGAATTTAGCATGTTGTTCTTAAAAGCATGCAGGGAATCAAATATGTAGATAAATGAGCAATCCATAATTGTCAATATAAAAATATACTTGTCAAATGTACTTATATCTTTGTATATGTTTCAGTTCTATAACCTTTAAAAATACTAGAAAGAATATATATTACCGAGTAAGTGTTAATAAAATTTGTTCTACTTTATTTTCAGGTGTATATAGTAAATATTTTACTTTACTAATGGACTTGTTTTTTCACATTATTAATTAACATTTAAATTTCTACTCTGGTCTTCATTCAAATCATTTCATGCAAAGCAAATGAGACATTTATATTATTTGAGTGATGCATTGCAGTGTACAATTATGCACATTTTTACTGTTGTACTAAAAATAGGACTTTTGCACTTGTCCTTTAAAGTTGGTCAAAATATTTTGTTTTTCGCCCAGCTCCATTTTATATCCCTATGAATTATTCATTTAGAGATTAGACTAATATGTAATTAATATTTAAATAGCATTCAACTTAAACTAGTTTTGTGATTCCTTCCACTTCATGGAAAAAGTAATGATTCCATTGGAGTTATGGAGCTAGACAAAAAAAATAAACATACCAATTATTAAAATAATTACATTTTACTCATGGTTCATAAACTTTGAAGTACTACAAATGCTCACTATAGGCTTGATCAAGCAAAACAATGAACAAAGCCCTAACCAAATTCTGGTATATATATATACTAGAAAAGTAAAAATGTTGTCAGAGTGGAATGATGGAGGTTCGAAAGCCTGCTTATGAGACCAGCTATTTTTGTGCTCTGCTCATGGAGCGCGTCACCGGTCTACCCGCCCCAGTTGATCGTATTGCTTCTAATTGTCTCGCATCTGTCTATGTATTTGTAAGCTCAGGGATCATCGCCTCTCTTGTTGTTGCTCTCTTTGCCCGCTTTGGACGTGCCTGAATACACATTGTTGTAGAATAGTCCCCTAGTGCTTCCTGTCCTAGGGCCACCCCCCCCTGTTGTGTATGTGTCACCCCACCTCCCATCACGCCAGGGATTTCTCCCCTTTACTGGTCGTAGTTCCTTACTTTTGCATGAGCCCACGGTTCTGATCTTGCGTAGGCTGCGCCCATTGCACCCATTGTGAGTTGTTGCGCTGTTGTTCTCACTTCCTTAGTGCCTGGTAAGCAGGCAGTAGTTCTATGTGGCAATTAATTGAGGGCTCGTCTGACAGCCAAACCTCCTTCAGTAACCAGCCACCCTTGGAGACATCCTGGGCGATGGCCTCCAGCCCAGCAAGATCGAACACGTGATTGTTGCTGGTCATATGGACCCACACCTGTGAGCGTTGCTCATGTCATCTGATGGCCAACTCGTGTTCATGGATCCTAGTTCTAAGCCGTTTAGTCATCTCCCCGACGTAATTACAGTGACAGTCCTTGCATTTCACTCTATATATCACCAAAGATCTTTCTTCATTGGGAAGCGGTTCCTTGGGGTGCATTATTTTGGCACGTAGGGTTTTATTCTGTTTATGGGTGATACTGATATTGTATGGAGCCAATATCTGTGCCATTGCCTCTGACACTCCATTGACATACGGTAATGTTGTCCATGCCACAGGGGTGCCTGTATGTTGGGTTCTCCAAGGTTCATGCGGTCCACTGTACCATCTGATGAAATCAGTTAGGTAGCCGTTTCGCCTGCAGACACGGTATAGGTGACTTCTCTCTTCCACCTTTGCCCTATCCGTCCATCGAAAACCAATGCATTCAGACAGAATTTTACATTACAGGAGCAATCATCCCATGTCGCATAAAATTGGCTGTATCAAAACACTGTTTAGGCATGTGAACACCCACTGCAACATGGATAGGGTCCACAAACACACACACAGACACACACACACATATATGTACAGACCTTCATCCTTACATATAAGTAACATATAAATATTAATCAATGTCCATCTTGAATACATAATGGAAGGAGGAAGCTTTAGAGTTCACAAGGTTAATACTGTATAGAACAAAACTGTGACTGAATCTGGATGTTCTGCTTCAGATACCATGAAGCCTCCTCCCAGAAGGTAACAAGGAAAACAGGTTGTGAAAAGGATGTGTAGTGTCCCAGACAATCTTACGGACCCTGCTCAAGCAACACTTATGTGCTATATCCTGGATGGAAGGGAAGGAACTGCCAATGATCTTTTCAGCCATCCTCACCACTCTCTGCACCACATTCCTGTCTGAAGCAGTGATGCTTCCAAACCAGACTGTGATGCTGTATGACAGGACACTCTTGATTGTCCCTCTGTAGAAAGTGGTAAGGATAGGGGAAGGAAGATGTGCTTTTCTCATGTGATGCAGAAAATGCAGGCGCTGCTGTGCCTGCTTCACCAGTGTCTCACTGTTGAGCAATCAAGCTAGCCTACTTGTTAACTGCACACCCAGGAATTTGTTGCTGGTAACCATCTCCACAGGTGAATCATTGATGCACAGAGAAGTGTGGCTATGCCTGCCTTTTTTTAAATCGACAATGATCTCTTTGGTTTTTCCAGTGTTTAAAACTAGGTTGTTTTCCTAACACCAGTTCACCAAAACCTCAACCTTCTTGCGGTAAGCACCCTCATTAGCATCATGAATAAGGCCCCCTACTATTGTATTTTTCTGAAAACTTCACAATACAGTATGGTTGGTGGCAAACCTAGCACTACAGTCATGGGTCAACAGGGTGAACAGCAGTGGACGTAGGACCGTATCATCATAACAAATCACCATAATCATAATTCAGTATTATAAGAATAATGCAAGCTATTTTATCTATGAAAAAAATATTGTTTTATTTCTGGACCGAGACACATTGATAATACCTTATTTGATATTCAGTACAATTACAGGATATCACATCCTCTCATTGTACATATTCCCCTGCTATTGTGCCGACATCTTTCTTTGCCAAGAAAGCAACAGTGAATTGTTTTCCTTTCAGTGTGCTGATATTCCTGGACATAAATACTTATATATATATACATAAGCATGTATGTATATGTATACATCTGCACACAAAAAAATCTGCATGAAGTCACACATTTATATATACAAAGTATCAAAATGAGCATCCCTTTGTTGTCAGCCTTTTTGCACTCCAATATCTTCTAGACTTACTTTTATCACCAGTGCCAGGAAGGCACAGTAGCTAAGAGCTTTGCACAGTATGTAAGAGGTGATCATAACAAGGCAACTGGCAGTGCAGATCAGCCCTTAGAGAAATAACTGCATAATGAAATGCAGGTCACTTACCACATAACCAAGTGCATACATGCCTCTGCGAAAAATTTTGCCATCGTATCTGAAACTATACACCCATACAAAGAAAATAAACTATTCTTATTTTGCCAAATAATATTGTTATTTGTTACTGAACCTGTTGCAGTAAAGATGAGCTTCTTGCAATGACTTTTTCATGCATTGTTATAATGCACTGTAGCATTCACACACACACACACACACACACACACACACACACACACACATATATATATTGTACTAGGAGAAAGCAAGACATAAGCATTTTCAATGTGACTGTGTTCACATTATACAATGCTTTAAGCAAAACTGTGGTAAAGCTACAACCCATTATGCAAAAGAGGTACTGTTTGTATGATAGAATAGCAATTTATTTTGTAAATTGTTTCTCGACCCACCATATGGATATTTATGTTTCACTGTTGTTACAAAATATTTCATAAGAACAAGTTGATGTAGTTGTCCTTTAGTTGTTAGTTGCTCAAACTTCTAATTATGGTATCACACCAGATTTCATAATAATCTACCAAGCTATTCAGCCTACCTTAACTGCTAATTGATCCTGGTTGCATTTTCCTTAAATACTGTAGTCCCCTTGGATTTGTGAGACTGCTATATGAGTTTGTGATTCATATTAGTACTGATTTTCATTTCTAGTCTATAGAATTACTTACACCATAGGCACAATGACTCACTTCCCACCCTGTTAACTTTCTAAATTGCCTGGGACCTAACATCTGAAATATTAACTGTACATTTCCATTTATTTCCCTGAAGTGCATGAACCAAAAATTTCTTAATCAATGAAGTTGTTAAGCACCTGCTTTTAACAGACTCTTACAACTTCAATTTGGAAAAAGACTAATCTTCTCCTTCTCCCCTCCTGTTGATCAATTGGTTGCAACAAGAATTGACTGACCAGGTTGTTGCCCTAGCCTGACGTCACAGGCTTATAGAAAGTGATTGGCCCAAAGTTACACAGCTGGCTTTCATGCCTAAGCAAGAACTAGAACACACAGTCTCCTGATTACTAGCCTGGTGCCTTAACCACTAGATCAGACAGCCTCTATCTATATCTATGAAATTTCTATCACAAATTAAATCCTGAATTAACACTATCACCATTCATAATAACCTGAGTATACTAAACCAGGACATTTGGTCATATAATTCTTTTTGATATAATCTGTATACATGTATACAGATGCAGTTAGTGCTTCCATTCTAACAAATAAAGGTCTTGTTGGAGTTCATAGATTGCTTAATAGATTTCAGAATTCATAGAATATGCCTACTTGGACCTAGATTCACGAATCCATTTTTCTTTAAGAATCAGTGCAAGAATGGACAGCTTAAGTACTGAATTATTAATAACTGGTTTGGCATATTACTATGCCAATAGTAATATACTATAGTGTAGTTTCATTGCTTTCAGTTTCATGCAATATGTTAATTGACAATTGTGGCTTGTAAATCTCTAAAATTTTATGGCTTAGCCAACTGGCTTATTCAACAAGTGATGGATTGTTCTGATGAATGAAGTAACTGTTATAGTGAAATGAGACCAAATTATTATTCTTTTAACACTGAAGTTTATAACCTGATGCTCAAATCTCTTTAAGATTTAATGAAAAAGAAGAAGAAAAAGTCCTACGTGACTAATCATATTATTAATCATATTAGCAATATATACGTTTAATTAAGTATAAAGATAAAAGGATAAGTAAAGGACTTAGGCTTTAAATTATATATTGAAATAAGACAAAATCAAGGCATGCTGTTCAAAAAATAGTTTAATCATACTTTCTTGATTGTCATGTTATTGGCTGCCTCACAGTGCACTTTTTATCATTGTATACAGCAGTCTGTAGAAACAAAATTTACCGATTTATTGAATGACTGATTAAGTTGGTTTATATATATTGCTATACTTGCAAAACAAACTTATGAATAGTTTTCTGATCCAAGTACATTATTAAAACAGACAGTAATGAAATAGCATAACAAATGCACAATTACTAAAGAATAGCTAGATTATATACAACAGTATCTGCAGTATCAAACCTTTCTCCTACAGCAAGCACAATTAAACTGATCACATCCTAAAATATGCTGAAAAGGCTAATTCTTAATTGCCTTATGAAAACTCAACAATTGAAGTCAACTAATTTCTGAAGGAATGCTGTTTCAGAGGTGTGTTGCATAAGCTCTTGACTGGCCCTTAATATTAGTATCCAACATATATTACATATTCTATCTCTCTATCTATCTCTCTATCTCTCTACCTACCTACCTACCTAGCATGAATTTATAGTGCATGATTTATGGCTGACACAGAAACCATTCCTTTAAATTTGCCAGTAATATTGTAGCAATAAAGTAACTGGGTGTCCCTCAAATGACTTGGGGGGGGGATGAGATGGTATACTGGTAGATGTGTTTTAAAATAAAAAAAAGGCAGAAGAAAAACAGGATGCTCAGGAAAAGCAAATTGGCAATTAAAACAAAAAAATAAATAAATAAAATAAAAGACCACCATGCCAGCTTTCAAAGCAAGGTTGTTCTTCACATAAGCAGACCTGCTGTTAGAGGCTCTGTAGCAGGTGTTCTTCAGGGGAATATGGTGAAAGGACATTCCGACCTCTGTGAAACAGCCAATTAAGGTGCAGCAGTTGGTTTAAAAGACAGTGGAGCACAGCAGGCAACCTGAACAGCAGCAAAAAATACTACTTGAAAATAGAACTGAAAAACATCTTGAGAAGTTGCATTTGCAGTATTTCAGTACAGGATGACTTCTAGATAGAAGCCATGGGATAGGAGTTGTTGCCTTCTTAAAAAGAAGCCAAGAACAGGATAGTTGGCATGATTTTTTTTCTTTTATTAAAAGTTCCTGAAAAACTCTGGCAGGCAGTGAACTGACTGACTTATTAGCCTTTGGTTACCTGAGGGTTCTATAAACTCTGTTTGGACAAATTTGCATGCCAAATGCTCTTCAAGTTGCATTTGGAGAAGATAAAATGGGTAAAATATTATTTGAATGTATGGGCATTGGGAATAGCTTGCAAATGTATTGGATGGAGTCGCAGAATTTATTGTCTATTTTATAATGATTATTTGGGCCATAATTATCTGGATTCACATACTGAGTTAAATCATAAACCATTGGTTACAAATTACAGTGGTTAAGTTATTATTAACGTATTGTTTTTATTAAGTTATTATATTGGTATTTTCACTAATTTCAAATAAAATCACTTTGATTAGAGATTCCAGATGTATTGCCCTACCCAAAAAATCCAATTTGCTCATCAACCTTCTTCACTATTGCACTCTTGGGCTTCAAGCACCTGAGGCAACTGCTCAGCTCTATAAGACACTGTGTAAATTCCTATATCTGTGTATGTTTGATGCCTAGCAGGAATGAACTTAGCAAACACTCATTCAGTGACTATTTAAAGTTACACAAATGCTGGATTATGAGACTTAAGACCAGTCCTTGAACTTGTAACTGTTGGAATGTCAGGTGATCACTATTTGAGTGCTTGACAACTGGAGCACACTTACAATACTTGTGGTGTTCCATGGCCATTTGCAACCATTTGCAACTTTCCAAAAGCAAAGTCAATGGGGAAGCCAGTAAGTTGTGGTCATGCGGTGTCAACCTTAAGGATTGTGTATGATTCATTTAATGACTGCAATTGGAATTGTCAAAACTGGTATTGTAAGTCATATGTTTTTTTTCCCTTTAAAACTGCATTACTTAATGATCGAGTTGCTGGTTCTGATTACATTAAACATAGAATATAGAATATCAGAGTTGGAAGGGACTTTGAAAGTCTAGTTCAATCCCCTGCTCAAGCAATTGTTAACAGAGGACAACCTATGCATCAAACCATTTCATCACAGCTTAATAGAGTGTATCTTTTTACAAAAGAGCTATAAAAGGGACATTTAGGAAGTTGGAGATGATTTGTAGCTGATGGACATAATTAGAAAAAAGGATTCTAAAGAATAAGACAAATTGTTGACTATGCTAATGGTCAAAAATGCTTTATCAGGATTCAATTTACTTTATAAATGGAAAGGTTTTTTTTTTCTTTTTTGCTTTCCATATTGGTCAGAAAAGGAATACAACAGGATAAATATAGAAGATGAAGTTGAAAACTGAATGCAGCATTGGCATTCTTTAAAGCAGAGGTGGGAAACTATGGCCCTTTTATGACTTGTGGACTTCAACTCCCAGAATTTCTGAGCTCAGAATTCTGGGAGTTGAAATCCAAAAGTCATAAAAGGATGACTTTTGCTTTAAAGGGTCAGAGTGCCTTGCTGAGTATTCTTGTTTTAGTGCAGTGGTTCTCAACCTGTGGGTCGGGACCCCATTTGGGGTCGATCGACCATTTCATGGGGGTCGCCAAGCAAGGCTGTCTGCCATTTTTTTGACCGCCATTTTTCTTGTCCGCCATTTTTTTCCCCTTTTCCGGCGGGTGCCTTACCTCCCTTGGGCTGGGCCAGCTGGTGGTCGGCCTGCTCCGTCTCTGCTGCTTGCCAGCTACGCCTCGGCTGGCACAGGGGGCGGAACCACGCATGCACGGCACTCCCGGGCAGGGAAAGTCCTCGACTTACGACCAGTTGGGTAGTCCCCGACTTATGACCGGTTTAGTCCTCGACTTATGACCGGTTTAGTCCTCGACTTACGACCGGTTTAGTTCTCGACTTATGACCAGTTGGGGTTGCGGCATTAAAAAGGTTGAGAACCACTGTTTTAGTGACATTTCCTGTACACTTCACTCTTGCAGTCCTGGAATGACTGCTGAAACCGTTGAACATCACACTGAGAATTCACCTTTGACTGGTCACGTGAAAGCTTATTGCCACAAAATCAGTAAGCATTATTGATAAACTTACTTTTATCTGAGTTTTTTTTTTTCATTCTTAGGTATTTGAAAAGAAGAAGGAAATAAACTAAAGGGAAAATAAGAAAAAACTGATAACAAAGAATAAAGAAATTTGTTGAGATGCAAATACAAGATAATGCATTTAGAAAGTAATTCCTATATTCAGTGAAAGAAAATAAAAATTCTGCAAGATTTCAAAGCAAAGTTCTAGGAAATAAAGCCTATACTTTCTTCAATACAATCAAATTTATTTTTTGCTTTCATCCACCAAATACTCTCCTGGTTTAAAGTAAAAGTTCAGGAAGGAGCTGAGAAAATCATTGCCACATCGTAAGGTGGCCAAAGCTCACTTTACCCAAATTTACTGAGAGACTGTAATTATATTTGCCAAACATACTGACAAAGCTGAATGCTGCAGGCATTTCCAGTTTGATAATGATGCTGTTTTAATTTGTCATACATCACTTAGTTGAATATAAAATATATCTGTAGTACACATAATATAGCAACACATTTTGGAAGAAGAGATTCTGCCAGTTCACAAACATTATTACCCCAAAGTAATTGAAGAATATATGAAACATTAAGATTCCTGTTTGCCAGTACAAAGATTTCTATTTTCATTAGTGTATTTAACATTACTAAATTGTGTAATTTATTTAATTATTGAATACATATCCATTACTCCTTTAATCCCCATCATTTTATTTTATTCTTTCCATTTGCTGATGGGAAAAGTTCTGGAGGGGAAATGAGAGTAACTCAGTAAGTATCAGGAGTGGATGAACAGTAGATATATCAACAGGAGCCAATTTAAAGTGACTCCAGAAAAATAAAGCAGGTGATTTCTGATAAGATTATGAATTGTTGAGATACAATTTGTTTTTTTCTCTCCCTGTCTGTGAGTTCTTGAAAACATGGTATTTTCAAATCAAAGTGCTGAGCTTGAATGTTAACTAAATTGTTCTGCAGTTCAAAAAAAAAATGGGGTTATAAAATGCCTCATAAACATAAAAATAAATAGCCCATATACCCCCTGTTGTACAGCTGGGAAGTACAAAGTAACTTGTTCTGTCCAAGGGGCAGAACTTTTGCTATAACTGTTAAGCCATAAATTATGAACTGTACAGACAGCAGTTCTTAGTATAGCAAGTAGAGATATGACCAATTATAAGCTTTTAATTATGATGCAGCAATGATGCAGGTTCTAAAATATGCTGACTCCTGCCAGAAGCATCTTTGGCTGACCCTGACTCTAAGCCATTGGATCCCCAGATGATTCATGTAGACATTACATAAAAGGGGCAATAAGCTATTAAAGTTCAAGAGAAGGCATTCTGAGGCAATTCCTCTTATGTTGTTCTTATATTTTTATATATAAAATGAGACAGGTAATCTACCTGGGACATTAAATGTATAATAAAATCTGCCTAGCAACCAGGTGACACTACTAATATGATTTACATGGGGTTGCCTTTGTAGCAGTTGCCACGTGCTGGGAGTCAATGGACACTATAGCCATATAATAACATTGCATTTGTTTCAATAAGTCTCTGGGTACAATTTGAAATCCTGGTTTTGATGATGGTTTGGCTCTCAGCTATGGTGAGGACCACTTCATCTAGATAAGAGCAAACTAAACTTTGTAAAATTATTGAAAGCTTTTGAGTTTCAATAGTTCTTTAGTCAACCTGGTGAAAGAGAAAAAAAATAGAAGAAAAAATGTGGATATCTGAGCAATGTCTAAATCCGTCTACATTTATTTATTCTGTTAATAAAGATAGAACCTTATACAGGTAGTCCTCAATTTATGACCACTATTGAGCCCAAAATTTCTGTTGCTAAGTGAGACAATTGTTAAGTGAGTTTTGTCCCACTTTGTGATCCTTCTTGCCAGTGTTATTAAGTGAATCGTTGCAGTTGTTAAGTTAGTCAAATGATTGTTAAGTCCCGTCGGGAGAAGGGCGGCATATAAATTAAATTAAATAAATAAATAAATAAATAAATAAATCTGGTTTCCCCATTGACTTTGCTTGTCAGAAGATCGCAAAAAGTGATCATATGACCTGGGGACCTTTCAACTGTCATAAATATGACTCAGTTGCCAAGTGTCCAAAATTTGGTCGCGTGACCATGGGGATGCTGCAACAGTTGTAAGTGTGAAAAATGGTCATAAATCATTTTTTCCAGTGCCGTTGTAACTCTGAACAGTCACCAAACGAACTGTTGTAAGTCGAGGATAACCTGTATTTACTAACTGGGATATTGATAAAGAAAAGTGTTGAAATGTGGCAACAAGGACTCTTCCCATACTTTTGTGGGAGAAAAATCAAGAAATTGTTCAAGAAGAAATAAGTTAAATTCTAATTGTTACTGTCAAAAGTATCTCAATGCTTCCTAGGTGAGTTACAAAGAACTTATGTAATGGTTTGCAGAACAGAAATTAGTCCTGATTCTTATATGAGATATGATAGGTATCTGCAGAAGGAGTGACCAGAGTGTTGCAATGTAACTCTGCCATTATATACTCCGGTGTTAAAGGGCAGTGCTTGTATATGACATTATGATGCACATTTTTTTATGTTGTTATCAGCATGATTAGGAGGGACAGCTAAGTAACAAAACAGAAAAACCCAAACTGGGTTTTCTATTTTTTTTTTATGCTTACTGATAATTCTTCCCTCACTATACATAAAATTAACACCTCTGCTTATAGTTCCCCTTACAAAAATAATGCCTCTTGCTTCTTTCTTTTATTCTAGTTGGGTAACAATTGTTTTTATATAAAAAACCCCCCTAGGTAAAATAAACTACCCACACAAGCAAAGTTTTGGCAGTGAAAACTGCCTTTCTTGTGTAAACTGTTTTACAAGATGTATGGGGAAAATATACAGAGAAAGCAGGAAAGCAGTGCTTATCTGTTTGAGTATGACCCAAATCTCTTAATTTGCTAAAACCAAATTCTCATTCTTCATGATACAGCAAAAATGCTTTGTTCTATTGGTAATCAATATTCCCTTCTTGTTTGTAAGCATTCATTTAGTGGAAATAAAACCCTGAACAATGTAATAAAATAATGTCCATATTTTAACCCATTTTATTTGCAATGTTTTCAACATGATATATTTGGGAGTTATTCACAGAAAAATCATCAGAAACAGCCAATTTAAAACAACAAAGAATGGAAAATGGTAAATGAGGGATTTCGATTCCTGTGCTGAATAAGCAACAAAGTAGCATGAGATTAATTAATTGTCAAGTGTTTCTTCTTCTGATGCTTTCTTGAAATCAGTGCTTATCAAATTATAAATGCAATGGAACTGCAATATACTGTATATAAAAAATCTGGGGATTGTAGTCTCAATATATTTGAAAAGCAAGAGGCTGAGAAAGACTAAATATGGATGATCATATTATATGTGATCACCTCTAAAGTTTCAGAATGCCACTACATAGTATATATCCTTCAAAAGTGGCTACCATTAATAACATAAAAATAAGTAATTCAGACAAACAAAAATATTGATACAGTAGCAGTTCTAAAACATTTTTCTGAAGGCTAAACTCACAAGTCATCCTATCTCCTACAAATAAATTATAAACTTCTGCATATTTTCATTAAAATATAATTTAAAGTTATGTAATTTTAATATTAAAGTGGATTGAATACCATTGAACCTGGAGGCTAAATTTTTGAATGGATTGCTGACTTTATGTACAGCATGTAAAATGTTTTAGAAGCATAAGGAAGTTGCAGCAGTTATATTTTAGCAATACGTTTTTGATGTGAAAAAATGAATGCAAGGAGCATAATTTTGATGCAGTCCATAATTTAGTTCAGGAAAATTACCCACCCACCCCCCATCCCATCAAAGTTTTTATTTTCTTTCATGAAAATCTAAAAAGTGGCACAGGACACACTTGTATTGTCTGAATCCCTCCCCCCATACATACTACCTTCCCATTGGAAATACATTGCAAACTTTTTCACAGTTTTTGCTTCTTGATACCAATGATGTCATTATTACTAATCAAATAGGCACCTTCGTAATACATAAACATATGTACTTTTAAACATAGGGTTCATTGTTTAACAAGTGAGGGGAAGTATTAGTCTCAGACACCTGCAAAATCCATTAATTTATGTAATTTGTATTATTTTAAAAGAATATGATGGCAGTTTATCTTTCTGCCTTACTGAAAGAACATGGCCTACCACATCCAAACCAAAATCACTGTATCTTTCCCCTCTGACACATGCACAGCTTTATGATAATCAACTTGAAGTTGGTATAATCACTCAGAAATTCCCCAACCTTGATAATGTGAAGCCTTCCTCTGTCTTTTCCTTTTTTCCCAAAAATAGAAGAGTCTATCACTTATAAAACAAGTTTGTGAATATGCAGCTTTATTTAACTAGATGTGCTGGCAAGGCTATACAACACAGAGTTTATGGCAATTGCAAGTGGTTTTGTACAAAAATATGTGGATTTTGCATATCATAAATTAGAATAAGAATTTTTTGGGTCATGTACTTAAAATCTTTAAAACTAAGTTTTTTTTAACTTAAAAGGTTTTTTTTCCCACTTTAAGGACACTCTTTATATTAAAAGAAATATATCAACTAAATTTAACTTGTAATATGCATAGGAATATCTGAAGGATAAATTTTTAATTGATAAATTGTAAACATTTTGCTTATGATGAATGCATGGTAGTAGAAGACTATATATCATGATACAGAAATAAAATGTGCATGAATGCTTTTACTTTGTTGAAATCTATGATGTCTGTGGACATTTATGGAGATGGATTTTATTTAAATGACATTATTGGGGACAGATTTGATCTAGAGTAATCAGGTGATCAATAATCTTTCTCTTTAATCTTTCATAGGGCTGCAGTAGATCATAGAAACAAATGAAGTCTATAAGATATAGCTTATTAAATTTGCTAGCTATTAGAGTTGAATTCCTTAGCCAAAATCGCCATTTCAGAAGGCACTCTGAAAGGGGCTTAGCTTCAGTTTCAAGCTTGTATATCCTTCAATAATATTACATGGAAGATGTTGGAACATTAGTATATTTTCCAACTTTTTCCACATGACATACTTTTTAGGATAATCAATGAGGTGGATATTAATTGTCTGCAAAAATTCTTGAAAAAGAATTAGATTTATTCCTTATTAATAAATTAATAGTTTTCAATGATAAATTAATGGCCTAAAAGAATTTTAAGTACATTAAGAACATTTCTTGGTATTTTAAGACAACATTAATTCAGCCAGTTTGCTTTTTTTCTGATTTTACATTCATATAAAATGTACATTCAATAGAATGGTCCTTAGAGTGGACTATTCTAAAAATGTTTTAAAGCATGGCTGTTAACATCATTATGTTGATGTAAAATGGGTAAGAATAAGAGAACACACACACAAAACACTGAGCGGTGAGGGATATTTTTATGGGAGTTGGAAGGTGGGACACACGTAGGATGTTTAGTAATTATGATATGTTTCGGACCTCAGAACTCAGCCCCAGGCCCTGATCAACAGGGACCTGGGCTTTTGGCTGCTGCTACTTAATACCAAATTGGTCAATAACAAAGTTCCTCTCTTTTGTAATCTTATTATATAGAGGAGCAGGTTGACCTGGCATGTATTACTGAGATCCTACTGGGTCCTAAAAGGGGAAAGGGATCCCTCTCTCAAATTTGCCTACCAAGGTTTAGGGCAGTGGCCCCCAACCATTTGAGCACCATGGACTGGTTCCATGGAGAAAGGTTATTTCACAGACTGGAGGGAGCGTGGTTTTGCAGGCTGCCTGCATCCTGCAGATGGAGCTTTACTTGTTTGCATGGCCCGGTTGCTGGCATGCCGGACCGCTGCCAGTCCATGGGCCAGGGATTGCGGACCCCTGGTTTAGGGTATGGAAACAGACCCCACAACAGGGGAGAAAGCATAGTAGTTATTATCCAAGAATCACAGATAGCTTTCAGTGGTATGGCTCCATAAGTAGTGGATTCTAAGACCCTATTTCTGAAGTTAGCTTCACAGGACTTTTGCCATGGTAGCAGCCTCTCTACTGCATAGCAATCTCTCTGTCTGAACTGATGGAGTCCATCTCGGGGTTGGCATGGGACTAGGGAACCGGAGGACCCATCTAACTCCCATCACACTGACATGTACCATATAGGCAGGAAAGGTAAGTTATGGATCCCATCAATTAAAGAAATTTGACTGGCGGAGTCCAGGAAGAGATTCTTTTATGCCATTGTTCCTGCCCTGTGGAATATTCTGCCTCCAGAGCTGAGGGGGCCTCCCATTCTCCTGGCCTGGCTGGTAAAGATAGATAGATAGATAGATAGATAGATAGATAGATAGATAGATAGATAGATAGATAGATAGATGGATTAGATTTGGTAATATAATCGTAAAGTTATATATAAAGCACAGCCTGATAAGCAGTATCTTCATGCATTTCATCAGGAGCAGTCATGCTTAATCAACTTTTAATTATAAAACTTATCACAATAAATACACTTAATATCTATGATTTCTCTAAAGAAAATGAGATATCAGAAATGAATGATAAAGTTAAACAAAAGTAACACAAAAAGTAAAACTGCCTTTGAAAAGAAATTATTCTAACCTCCAAATCATAAAAGCAGATACAATTATATCTGAAGCAGACAAAGCTATGTCAAAATAGTTGTGGAACTATGCTATGAAAAATGTCATATGTGGTATGTTTTTTGTTCTATGTCTCAAAAGTAAAAGAATCCACTAAACCAGCACAAATTGCATAAGAAATGCAAATCATTCCAGAATACATAATAATTGTACTTTGCACAGTATTATATTATTCAAATTATATTTTACAGTTCCTTTCATATCTAACTCTTTCTCTTGTTCTCTTCTTTTCTCTCTCTCATGCATGCTCACATCACACACTCCTCAGCCTATATACCAACATAACTAAACTGCAGTGGAAAAATAGACAATTAACAGATTATATATTTCAAAAAACACCCATTAATTTGGAAACAAAGAGTTGTGCACACATTAATTAAAGTACACTGGTTAACCATTTAGATAGATCCCAGTTGGCCTTCAGTTTTAGAAGTTACAGAACTTCATCTCACTAAATGAACTGGAAAAGAGGTTTTATTCAGTATCTGAGATATTGTGTCTTATTATTTCTGTGTAATAGTGCTTTGCAATTTGCTTTACATAACAACTGGCATTTTTGTTAAAAGTTTCTATATTCCCAAAAGTGCAGTAAAGCAAATTGCTTTGAATTTTTGTTTGTGTGTGAATTAGGATGACATTCTGAAGACTCTGAAGAACATAGCAGCAAAAATTGTATAGCCAGGAATATCATTGTTCATGTAGTGGTATCTAATAAGTTGGTCTAAAAATCTTATATTCTCTTTGTTCTATCACATTCTGAGTGCTACTTCAGAATCGTTGAGTCCTTACTGTGTTATTTCTTTGAAATTCATCTTAAAAATATATTGGAAGCTATCTTTTTTCTTATGCGTATTCCATTTCCTATATACTTTCATTCTCTTTCCAAGTGATCTGTCCCAAGACTGATTTAGTTTGCACTCAGAATATCAGACAATTCTATGTTCCTCTTGAATAATACCATCTGCTCATCATTCTAGTTCCAAACTTTCCTTTCTAATGATAAAAGTGCTTCAGAATCATAGGGTTGGAATGGTTATTCAGATCAAGTCCAAATTAAAGTATCCATAATCACTCAATTTGTCCTCCTAACTTAAATTTTTTCTGCAATTATAAAATAAGAGAGATCAGGTCTTGGCTTTCTATTATGTCAATTTTGAGGGGATAGCTGAAGATTGCCATTAATTTCCCTTTAGTAATCTTTTCTCAAGGTTAAATAGATTATACACCTTCAATCTCAGTCCTACTCTGAGAACAGTCTTGCTTATATATCATCCTGATAAATTTTGGAGAAACTGGTGAGGAATGGATTACTGAATACAAACAAATTTATTTTCTCTCTTTTTAGCTTTTGAAGACTAAGGCAATATTTATGAGTCACTTTCTTGTATTAAACGTTAAACTAACTTACTAATATGAAATTGTCTAAAACAAATAAAACATAAGACTGAATTAATATTAGGATGCAGGAACAGGTCTAGGATTCAAATATAATTTGGTGGTGGCCAGGAGAGCCAAAGTGGATGTCTATAGTATCAAGAAATCGATTGTGTTGAGGCTACATTAAACTGTCTGCTCAAATAAATCAGATTTCTATATCCTATGCATTAAGCATATTCTCATATAAATCAGAGAAATATAACAGTAGCAGTAGAAAGTTTAACTTATAAGAGTTGTCATTTATATGTAACTTGTGACAAATTTATCAGGTTGAAAATATTCCATAATGCAATCCTTATTACGGTATATAAATTATATGAGATTACTCTAGCTTTGCAGCTTTCAGATAATTAGAAACTTCTCTTGTTTTCAACAGTAGTTTATATGATGAACCATGTATACAATGTATAAAACACCTTTGGAAACAGCTCATACTGATGTATTTTTGGACATGGTGGTCAATCAATTTTTTTTCAGCAGGTATAAAATATATTCAATAGAACCAAACTCAAAACAATTATTTGCTAAAATTTTCCACTTTTTGAAACACTGGGTGTATTTCTTTTCTTAAAAATAATTCTTGGGATATAAGACTAAAATCAAATCATGAGTACTTAAGTCCCATTTATTTCAACTATTTCAATTTTCAGAAAAACTGCATAAAGCAAATTGAAAGCAATCTAGAAAACAGTTTTGAAATAATCACTAAGAGTGTGTTTGATTCTGACAAAATAAGTCCCAGCTAAACTGGTTGAATTTGAACAAAATTATGTTACAAAAGTCTCTAAATGACATGAAATAAATCAGGATTTATAGTATCACTCTAAAGTGTTGTTACTGATTTGGAATTTGTAGATTCACAAATACAAGTGACCAAATTCCACTTATTTTTAGGAGGAAAAGGAATGAGGCAGATTTTAGCATAGTGTCCTTTTTACTCATAAAAGTTATCCAAGTCATTAAGAACTATGCAGCATAAAACTCTTTGATTATATGAAGAGGATCCACAGAGGATATAATACTTTACAGAAGTTCATACTTTATACATCAGGGGTTTCCAACCAGGGGTGATCTCATCCCCTGGGGGTGTGAGACGATATTCCAGGGGGTGCAAAAATGTGGGTTTAGAAGTTTCAAAATTATCGTATATATGCATAATTTGTTATTTTGAACTTTTGTAAGGGGTATGAGAATATATCAGAAGTGTTCTAGGTGTGCGGGGTATAGAAAAGTTTGGGGGCCGCTGTTATACATGGAAAGTTATACAAGGATATGCTTCTTTTGTCTTTGAGATTATAAACTTGCCATTCTCTTCATTGGGAAATAACTCATCAAACAAAGCTATATGCACACACTTATCTGGAAAAACAAGTTTTCATTGATCACGTTCAATGATTAGGGTGCTGTGACAGGGATTTTATATGTATATACTGTGGTAATGTGAAACAGCATATCTCTCAAACCATTAAACTTTTTTTTTGCAGATTCCTTTAGCTGGGTAATTAACTAACATCCTAACAACCTCAGCTAAAACCACTGAACATCCAAAATTTGGCTACATAGGACTATGGAGCTCAGTTCTAAAGAGGCCAGCTGGCTGCAAACATGATTTTCAGCCTTGTACTGATTCCTCTTCTTCCTCTTCCTCTTCCTCTTCTTCCTCCTCCTCCTCCTTTCCTTTAGTGTGTAGTCTGTGTGTATATACACACACACATACATCCAGTGTAATAAGTCTACTGACCAGATAGCTGGGGGAAAATAATATATCTTCAAGGCTTTAAGAAAGTTAACCGATTTGGGGCCATCTGGACCTTGGAGCATCCCAGGACAAATTGCCTCAGATTCTTCCCAAATGACTATACCAGATTATATGTCAGTCTATTCAACAAGATTCTAGTTCAAAATAAGATGTTTGCTGGTATCTGTTTCAGGACTAAAGAAAAAAAAAAGTAACGGCCCAGGATCTTAAATGGCAGATAAGAATTAAAGTCAGCTTGTGATTTAATGTTTTCAACTATACTGAACTATACTGAGCTATACCGAACTATAACAATTTATGTATCTATAAGAAGTGGGGAATTAAAACACATACATGTTATTTTTTGGGGGGGATGGGAGGGTTGGATTGGATGAGGAGAGGAAGCAAAATATAATGATATCAGCATGTGCTCTTAAGAGCAGAATATCAGTAAATCATTACAGTTAGGACTTTAAAAGTTTGTTATTTTTTATGATGGATCTGTTGAAAGTTGTCTTAGAAAGTTTAGCTGTGGTGCCAGGTATTTCAGTATGGGGTTTTATATATACCTATATATATACCTATACATGTGTGTATTTTATATATTATTTATTTATAAAACAATATAATATTTATATACTGTTTTTATCCTTGTGTTGTGAGCACATGGAGTATGGTTTAAGAAAGGCAGCTAAATAAAAGTTTTAAACAAATAAATAAAATGAGTAACCTCTATCAGTTCACTACTCAAATAAATAATTTGACCTGAACCAAGCCCCTTTTTTATAATAATATAAACCAGAATGAAAATATTTCTACTTTTCCATTATGATACTGATATTATCAAAATTAGACATAAGGAGTGACCTTGGAACTCTTCTGAAACATGGCTTGAATAATAATAAAAAATATAACCATACATAAAATAATTATTTGTTAAAACAGAACAAAAATTCCAAAATTTGAAATAATCATGCTCTGTGCTTTCCCTAAAAGCTCTTGGAAACACTACAATTTTATAGCTCGACTAGCACTGATTCCAATGGTTGCTGACTATTCATAGAATGTCCTTAAAAATTACTCTAGAAACGGGTGGACATTGCTTGCAGATTTGAAATAACTTACATATTCATCAGAGTTAAAAATATACTATTACTTCTTTAAGAAAAAAAGTTATCTTAATTGGTTGCATTTTCTGTATAAAAATCTTCCAAAGTTAATTGCTGACATAAGTTTGGCAGCTATTCCTCTATCACTAAAAGGGGTATGTAGAATTCAACCACTTAGCATTCTGATCAGCAATACACAGCAGCAACATGACAACAAAGATTTTTTTTTAATTAGAAAAGCTCTTTTTCAGTGACTTCCATGGAGGCTGAAAAGAACCCATCTTCTCAGCAGCATTACAGTAAATAAATAAATAATAGACAGTATACTGGCATATGTAAAACCTTAATACTAAGAAATTCTGCATTTTTTCAGTAAACTATTTTTATTGTTGGTATTGTTTCAAAAATAATTATGCATTTCAAGATAACAACAAGTAAAATTCAAATAGTCAAAAAGTGACTCTATAGTGCTGGTAGAGTACAGTGCAGGTATTTTCTTCATTCAAAATGAAGAAAATACAAATTAGTATATTCCTAGCCCATGTCACTTTCATGTGCTTTATCCATAAACAATTCTGTTTTTAAAGTGATCTGGCAATTTATACCAGAACATTTCAGATAGACTTTATAATATTATTAGCCGCAATAAGCAATAATTTTGTAAATCAAATATGCTTCCTGAGGATATATTCTAATGATCCTCTTCAGTTCTTATTCAAAACATCTCCTAATGCCACTGGAGATTCTTCAAAGAATAAATATATTGGTAATATGGAGGGAAATGGATAAATCTAACAATCTGTTAAGCTGCATGTATTATATGTGTGTTTTTATTTATGAGAATTATATCAGGCACTTCCTTTTAGTTACTTATTATTCTTATTCTTTCCACATTTTATTTCTCAACAATCTTTACTCGAATGAAAGATTTGTGACTTAATGGAGATTTAAACCTGCCCTTAGTCCTGGCCCAACGTTCTTATTAAATGTTATTTATGTATTTATTTAGTACATATACACACACTACAGCTGTTATAGGCAGGAATAGTCAATTGAAATCAATCATTATCAAAAAGACATAAATTAATAAATTGCCAAACTGCTCCAAACTTGTAATTTTAGTTGGCTTTCACCTTCATAAAATACCTATCAATCTCAATTTGATGTGGGAAACAATCTTATTTTTGGAAAAGTAGACAGGGACAACAAGTAGGACACAAGCAATGTCTTCCAATACTTTGCTGTTGCTTGTCCTACACTTCTGGGTATGCATATGAAAGTTATCTAATAGATTAACTTCTAATCTGTTCAGTTTATATTGTATCAAGCAAAGGACAACCTAGCAGCCATTAATTTAGATTAGTTTATACTTCAAAATATGAACAACTAAGACTTCAAATTAAATTAACTCATAGGGACATGTCGATTACACCGGTGACCAAAATATATTTGGCCTGGTAAATCATAATTTATAGTGAAATTGAAAGTACATTTTGTTTTATTTTTTTATCTATCTTTCTGATGTTTCAAGATTGACTGCATATGTACAGCTCAGTTATATAGCTCCAATGACTCAACAAAAAAGAAGCCTTCAAAAAGCCTCCATAAAAGAAATTATCAAACTTGAATATATAATGGCATGCATTGCCTTTTCTATAGCTAGTGAACAACATTTTAGTTTGTTCTGGTTTGGTTAAGTGTGGCTAACCAAAATTCAAACTGTGAGAACAAGCAAAGACATAACTAACAGAGACCAGACTGCATTCATTGCAATAATAATACACATCAGTTTTTGCTCCTGCTAAAGCAAATAATGACCTTCAGAATGTTATGATCCCTAGAAGGAACAAAAAGACAGGATTTGAACCTTGGATAAGAGTACATGAATGAAATGAGTCTTATAATTTACAGTTCCTGTTTATTTATTTATTTATTTGCTCACAATAAGAGCTTTTTTGCTAACTGTACTAAAACAGGTCTGTTCTGTAACCTCTCCTTATAAGCTTTCTCGTTCTACTTTTGGATCAAGTGAAGCTTGACAAGGATAACGACAATAACAAAAATAGTAGACTGGCTTTTCAATGTTAGATATCTTTTCTTTATAGCCACAAACTACTGAAGACATTCTATTTTATACACATTGATATAAAAATCTTTCACATAACTAGGTGATCTTTTATTACTTTTTTTAGATACCAAGACTACATCAAAGGTGGGGGGAAAAACCCCATATGTGTATGTGTTATAAAACCAAACACATCAAAATCTCTAACCAAAAATGGAAGGATATTTCAATTCCCACTATGGACGAATGGCTACAGAAGCTGACAGAGTTGGCAGAGATGGCAAAATTTATCGATTTGATTAAAGAAAAGAATATAAGCACCATCATCTCTACATGGATACCACTTCTGGACTTTGTGCTTGAGGTAGAAAAGAATGAAACTTTGGTTTTGATTAGATTGATTTGTTGTTACAGAAATGGCTAGTTTTTACTATTGTGAAAAAGTAAAAAGTCGAGGTTCGACGTTAATGCTTTATTCTACTGCAACAGGGGTAGTTGGAAGTTAATATCTTTTTTTCTTTTTCATCCCTTTCTCTCCCTTTCTTCTCCCTTTTTCGTCCCCATTGTGTCCTACTATTTGCTTTGTATTTTGTATTTTACTTTACATCTTAATAAAATGTTTTTTTTTAAAAATGTCTAACTTCCTTGGATGAAAACTAACTATAATAAAACTATATAAAGGCTGAACACAATAAAAAGATAAGTGATATAAAAATATAGTTAAATAGCATTCCATTGCCTGTGATATTAAATGCCTTAAAGGTATCATCCCGATTTATTAGAGACTTCCACAATTTCATGAATGGAGTTAAAGAAAGTTAACTGTCTGAGAACACTATTGAGATATTGAGATAGGTATTCCTGTTTTAAAAATAAGGTTTAAAAATCAACAAACAACATTTTGTAATAATCCCATATGCGCTCAAAATTTATGAGGTGAAATACCATAAATATCAAATGTAAAATATATGGAATGATCCATTCAAGTGCTAAGCAATTGTTGGAATCAAAGTTTAGAACTGCCATAAATGGCACAATGCCATTTAATATCCAATCACTCAGCCCAAATGCTTGAATAGCTAGCAATGTGATTTGAATACTGATTTGAATGGTAATAGAAAACCATAACCTGAGGCATAAAGCTTACATTTTTCTGCAAATTTCTGTTTCCTAAAATGCTATACATTATCTTTGATGTCAACAAATTCATATTATGAAAGACTGAGATTCCCAGAAACGAATTACTATTTCATTTCATATCTTTTCTTTGTGTTTATAATCCTTCTTTCATCTTACTGTAAATATGAGAGGGAGATAAGAGAGAAATTCATTTAATATAAACAAAGATCACTAAAAGACTGCAGTCAAAGAATTATAATAATTGGAGATTAAGGAACTATTGCACAAGTGAAAAAATCAGTGACTATCCAGACTATGCTGAACTAAAATCTCTAGCATTCTTCATCACTGGCCCTGTTGGCTGGTTTGTCTGTAAATTATAATTCACAGAATATTATTAAAGAATATATTCATATTTGGAGAACTATAAGTTCTTCTCTCCAGACTGATCCCTAACACTATAGGAATTCTTTCTTGGAAAAAAACAAAATGGGTTTTATTTTTATTTACATTCTTTGGTTCCTTAGTGTTCTCTGACCTTTGCTGTTTTCTTGCATACATTTTATTACCCAACTAGGTAACATCAGTGTTATATGGGAATAGGGTTTGCTTTCTGTTTATATACAAGTGGCTTGGCATATACATGTTCATGGGCATGTTTTTGGTGGTTCCTTGATTAGACTGTTGTTTATTGAGTTGGTAGTTTCTTGATCAGGGTATTGTTTATTGCTTGGTGTTAATTTATGCTTATCTGGGTATTGGTCAGGAGATATTGTGATATTTTAGCTATTTGATTTTTTCTTTTCAATGGTAGGTAGATCTTGTTTATCTCTTCGTACCTGCTGATGGCTGATTTGTCTGTGTGCCAGGCTTCCAGGAAATCACTAGTGTTTTTGGATTTAGCTTGGTCTAGGATGTTCACTATCTCCCAGTTGAAACTATGGTGAAGTCTGTCCATATGTTGTGCTATTAAGATGTTTTCATCATGTTTCTTCTAGTTAGTTTTCATGGATGTACTCTGCTATTCTTGCCTATTTGTTCTACACAGTGACTGTTACGGTCATTATACTATATATTGTTGATGATTCCTCTTTTTTTTGGTAATACTGGGTCATTTGGTTTACTTAAGATGTTTTGGAGGACTTTGTGTGCTACAGGGATACCATTTGATTGCAATAGTTTGAAATGTTTTGATGTATGGCAGTGTTATCTTTTCAACAGCTTGTGTTGGTTGTGATGTAGTGGGCTGAGAAGTCAGGCACTTTTCAATAAAATTGTATGGGTATTCATTTTGTTGGAAAATGTTGTATAGATGATCTGTTCCATCATCCAAGCTCAGACAGTTAAACCCATTGTCTTGTTAGTATCAGCTATTCCTCCAGCAGCTCTCATTCTGGTCAGAAGGAGAAGCTTTTATTTCCTCACACAAAATAAAGTGTACCAGTTTAATATGTACATTCTATGCAAGCAAGCCAATGTGACTAATCTGAAATTCCAGTAGTGTAACACAATTAATTCCTTCATATCTGCAATATAATGACAGATTTTACATTGTTCAAGGTTAACACTGCTTAAAATTTTGTTTTGGGAAATAATCAATGATCTTCAATGCTATGTTCATTTGATAAATATCTCTTGTGGATTTGTGAACTTATTTCCAAGTCTTCTGCATGTTTGCTAGTGTTTTAAAGGGTATAATTTTAATTCCTCACAAAGGAGTTTTTCAAGGAAAAATCAAAAGCTGACAAATGCAACTAGTTGATTGGGAGATGTGTTCTTCAAAAGTGATGTTTGCTTCCAAACAGAAAAATTTTCATTTTCACATTAGGTAAGTTGAACTATTAGAAAACAATATAACGTTTGGATATTGGCCCACTTTGCTTTATATATGTTTGTCTCTCTGTGTATGAAAACATAGAAATTGGTCTTAATATGTAAGAATACATAGATGTATCTGGTGATATTACAAAACAAGGGCCAT
Source organism: Protobothrops mucrosquamatus (assembly GCF_001527695.2). NCBI lineage: Eukaryota > Metazoa > Chordata > Lepidosauria > Squamata > Viperidae > Protobothrops > Protobothrops mucrosquamatus. The sequence continues at coordinate 127,283 of NW_015388083.1, read as the reverse complement.
GACAAAACTAAATAACTAAGTCTAATTAAATATCGCAAATGAGATACATCTTTTACAAGATTTACTTGTAAGTTGAGGATGGAAAAACAGCCATGTAGCTCTGGGAGGAGTATCATCCCTCTGGATCAAGCCCTCTGGTCCTGCATCATCTTCCTGCTTTGGCATTGTGATTATGGTTATGTAGTACCTTTTGCTGTCGCCACCCTATTCCTGGGAAAAGGGTTGCCCTAACTTTTTATCCTCCCATTTAATATTAGCTTGTGAGATTGTGAAGATACCACAGTTTGAACACTGGAATAATAGGCAGACAGGCCCTATAAACAATGTAATAACGATAATAGTTGTTGTCGTTGTCATCATCATCATTGTCATTGCCATTGTCATCTCATCGTCATCATGGAACAAAGAACTACAACAAAGAATTAGCACCATGATTTTATTGCTCTATTATGCTCTTATTGTGTTCAAAGCAATTACCCATCCATTTATCTATATCAACTACCTTACCGTTCAAAAATTGCCTTCCTCTTCTCCCTGGAAATTTATTGGGTCTGATTCTGCATCCTCGTTACCTTCAAATATCAAAAGGGAACTTGCTGTTTCTAAGGTTCATACACCCTGACAGTTACTGCTCTCACCAAATGTTGCCATTTTTTCTGTTTCTTCTGGAAAGTAGCTCATAAACCCCTTGTGACTTTTTCCCATTCTCCACCTTGCTTATCTCCTGCAGTGATCTTTCCTTGTCTTACAATATATTCTATAAGGTGTTTGCACCTCCCTGACCTTTTATCTCAACAACAAACATTTAACCAGCAATTTCCCCCCCCCCCTCTCTCTCTCTGTGTGTGTGTGTGTGTGTGTTTCTAATTCATCCCCCAAACCCTTTAAACCTTGGATTTAGAATTATTGGGAATCTATTTTTTTTTCTCTTTTTGTTTATCTGCTGGAGATTTGTGAGATAATCAGTGAGGTCTTTTGCCTATCCATATGTTTATATTTGCTGTTATTCTAAACTCTCCTGCCAGTCTGCTCATGCAAGCAATATAAGTCTATTAGGCTGCCTAAGGCTCACTGTCGAGATATAAGATAGACTTAGGTTCATGCCTGAATGAATGTAAGGGAAACAGGGGTGTATCATGATTGTGAATATGGATGTATCATGAATGAAAGAATGGGGAGGAGGAGAATTAACCAATAACTTTCTATTTTATTTTTATTGCCAATATTTCTTTCATGTGCATTATCATTCATAAATATAAAAACACTACAATATGCACATAGAGAGAAACATGAATGTTGACATTTTCCTCCTTCCAGGGGAGAGAGGGAGGGAAGGAGGGAGGGACGGAGGGAGGAAGAAGGAAGGAAGGAAGGAAGGAAGGAAGGAAGGAAGGAAGGAAGGAAGGAAGGAAGGAATTCTTTGAGAGTATTAAATAAAGATCGGGCAAGGTGAAGAGCTAGCTAGACAGAAATAGGAAGAGGGGAAAGTGCCATTTAATCATTATAGACAGCATTAAATTGGTTCAATCCATACAACATCCATCAGTTCATTCCAAGCAGAAGCCATTTCCATATTAATCTTGAAAAGCTTTCATACTTTTACTACTGACAACTTTAAATCTCTACTTTAGCAACTGTTTTATTTCCTTCTCATTGACCACTGGCTTCAATTTACAAGCAATTTATTTGTGGGAGAAACACAAAGTGTAGTATTTGGGTAGAATAAGATAAATGAAGCAAGTAGATTCCTAAAATGCTGTCTAAAGAAGCAATGTGTATTTGGGATGGTAAATTTATGGTTCATAGATGTATGAGTTTAATTTTGTATTATTTATGTATTATTATGTGATTTTTATTTTTTCTCAATAATGATTTTGATATAAAGTGCTGATACACAGTATTTGAATAAAGTGTTAGACATGGGCGTACAATGTGATATAATGGCTTCTAGAGTGGCTGGCTATTTCAAACAAGAAAAATATTTTGCATGGGCAAGGAGTGTAAACAGAAATCTTTTATGCAACTTTTAATCTGGTGATTATGTGCATAGAAGGTGTGGCATTCTTTTTCAAGAAATATTATATGTTTTGAGAACAGTAGTCTTAGAAGATCTCACATATTATATTCTTATTTTAGAAACAATGAATCACTGAATCTTTTCTTAAGGGGAAAAAACCTTGGAATGGGAAATCAGATTTGAAAATTATTATAAAGGTCACAGGTTAGATATTACCTATATTGTAAAGGTTGTGGGAAATCATTGGATTGAAGAATATTATACTATAGTTGGAGATATATCCATATTAAAGTTTCCTTATAAGTGAAGTCACCTGAAAAGCATCAGAAGACCTGTCCATGCAAGTATGAAAATGGTTTGTAATTGTTCCCTTCCTGCATGTTTTTCAACTAATACACTACCACTTCCCACAGCCCGAGTATCCCAAGCTATTTTCTTTCTTTATTAGTTTTATTCATTTATAACATAAAATGTGAAAATACAAAAGCAGATAGTAGGGAAAACAAAAAAAGTGTGAAGAAAGGGAAAGGAAGAAACAAAAGGCAATGACTTCTGACTCTCTCTGTTGCAGTAAAATCAGACGTTAAAATCAAATCTCAACCTTTTACATTTCTATGCCCTAGCCATTTCGGTATCGGCAAATCAGTCTAATTGATAAAACCCAAAATAATAATATCATTTTTCCCATCTCAAGCACAAAGTCCAGAAGCGGTTTCCAAGTGGAGACAAAGGTACTTATGATCTTTTCTTTTATCAGCAGTCAATTTGGCCATCTCTGCTAATTCCATTCAGCTTTTGTAACCATTTGTCCATGGTAGGAATCAAGGCATCCTTCCACTTTTGTGCATAGAGCAATTGTGCTGCCGTTACCATATATAAAATCAGAGTTCCAATTTTTTCTTCCAGTTCTCTTTCCATTAGGCCCAGAAGGAAAGTTTCTGGTTTAATCTTTATGTTCACTTTAAGAATTTTCTGCATTAATGTATGAATCCTACTCCAATATTTCTTTGCCTTATCACATGTCCACCATAAATGATAAAAAGTCCCTTCTTTACATTTACATTTCCAACATTCATTTGAAAAACCTTTATAACATTTAGTATTATATGCATTCAGGTAGTCTACAACTTACAACTGTAATAGGGTCATAATTCATGGTGGCCATTAAGTGTGTCACCACATGATTGTACCCAATTTTGTTGCCTATTTGCAGCAGTTATTAAGCAAACACAGCAGTCATTAAGCAAATGCAGATGTTGTTAAACTAACCCAATTGCCCTTTTTTGCTGGAAACCAGAAGTAAGCACTGGGTTCTGGCAACAAACACACAAATAAAATGAGATCATGTGACCATGAGATGCTGCAAACGGATGTAAATGCAAACAGCCATAAATCATGTGATTGCAGAGGGGCCACCATTGTAACCTTGAAACCAGGTCATAGGTAGATCTGGGGAGGTCCATTGTAACTTTTACTGGTTGCAAAATGATTGGTCATAAGTCAAGAACTACCTGTATCTCAATAAATATGTCTATAAATCATAAATCTTATTTCGCTTTTTATCCAAGACCTTAAGGTAATATACATATTGCTTATTTATATTTTCCCTATAATAGCAGCAGTGTGAAATAGGTGTGACATAGAGAGAATGACTGGCCCTAAGTCATGGAATAAGATCCTATAGAATCTGATTCTGCCTGGTCCTAATCCAATACCTTAACCACTACATTACACTACACTGGTTTCTGCCACTTCTGCCACATTGAAATGTTCAGTTCTCCTAATCTTGCCTCTTGTGTTGGTTTGTCATCTTATTTAGTAAAAGGCATTTCATATAACATCAATCTTTGATAGCTGCCATTGTTTAATATCAAATGTTCATGTCTGCTATTATTTGGATATTTTCGGAGAAAAATAGAACAATATGTTTGGTTTATGCCAAGACGTGCAGCAGATGTTTAAACTATTTCACAAATTCAGACTGACACGGTAGTAAGATTAATAAAGAGTCATTTAAGTACCATTGCAACCAATGTTCAGGGAAAGTTCTGAAAATAATTACTTATATTTATACCTGTGTTTTACCAGAAATTGGTTACATAAATATTTCTATAAAGCTACTATTTTTGTAAGGTTAGTGTATAAATCTTGAATTTGTATTTAAGTTCACAGGGCAAGAAGTGAATAATCAAACTGCAAATACAAACTGTACATTCACAATGAAGGTCTCTCACACACTATGGCACTGACAATTGCATATACATCAAATTGAAAATATACTGGATCTTAATTATTGGGAGTCGTCTCAAAATGTGAGAAAAGTATATCTGTAAAAAATCATTTTCTTTCTAAGATGCATCACATTAAATAGATACATAGCCATAATTATGGAATTGCTGGCTTGGGGTAAATTTATACAGAGTTCATACAGAGTTGTGTTAATATTTCCTCCCTTTTAAAAAAGTAATATTTATTAGAACAAATAACAGTTGTACTTTAAAATAAACAATCCTAAGTGTTTGTCCTGCTAAGATGTTTAAAAAGACAAAAGGTACAATACTGATTAATTTCCTTTATTTCCTCATGTCCACTGATATTATTTTATTGAATTGTATGGTGGATGCCCACCCAGCAACTAGCACACTACAGCTAGAACAGATTTGATTCTGCATTGGATTATGGATTATGTAGTAGTTTCCTGCTGCCATCACTACTTTTCTGGAGGAATGCTTTAACCAGGTTCATCTTTCCTAACAATAGCTTAGAGAAGTACAGTAGGAAGGTCTCTCCTCCTGATCATTTTTTTTACTCCATAAGTAAAAAATACTGATGCTGCTCCTCCTGCTGCTAGTAGTACTACTAACAGCCATCCAATTATGTAGTATCAACTCTGAACCATAGTATATTTGAGGTAGGTATCCAGAGAACAGTAGCTCTACCTTTTCCTGTCAGTATAAAAATAAAAGATCAAACTTCTTGTTTGAATATGGGTTTTATTAAAAAAATAATAATAATTACAGATGGATGGAATTAAATATTTATCACTGATAAAAATATTAACAGTATATCTCAAACATCATTTTTGCATTTAATGCTATGGAAAAATTGGAGTGCAGATCCAACTATGGGAACTGAGCTCAAAAAAACTTAAGACAATGAAGAGCTTAACAGGCAAATGTATTGATAGATGCTTTCCAAATAGCAGAATGAATAAGGAAGACTAACTGCACAATCCAAATCACATGTTGCTACACTTTCAGTTTATGTTGTTGGCTGTTTCTAGTTTCCATCTTTTCAACCATCTTGCTTTCTTCTTTTTCCAGAGGTTCTTCCTCCTTTGTCCTTCTTCCCCAGGTCATCTTCCAACTCCTTATTCTTTTGCCTCAGGCACAGTTTTTGACAGCAAGGGTGACAATTTATTGGGTAAGCCCAGACATAATTCTCTCCATTCCTTGGAAACTAGGATTTTGCAGTCAATATTATCCTGCTTAAGTCTGTGATGACTTAAGAACTGACTTTGGTTGATCTCAAAGAAGTAAAGCAGAGTTGAAACTAATTAGTATTTATGTGGGAGACAGAGCAAGAAATAATAATAAAAAATTCCTGGGAAAGGCCATCTCTATAGTGTCCTGCTGCCAAGAGTTAAACTTTACTTGAGTAAAACTTTTTATGATCTTTCCACAGATTTCTATCAAAAATAAGACTTCAGATTTACAAATATGATTTCAAGCTATGTTGAATGGATTGAAGAGAAAATAATATTTAATCCTTCTAATTCATTTTTTAAAATTTGAGATGTGCTGGAGAAATGCAAAAACATTTTTTTTTCCAAATAGTTGTTCATCAGTACAAATTGTCTTTCTACAGTAGCTACTTTTCTTTTTGAGTGGCAAGGGTGCATAGTGCATTTATGGGAAAAGTCACATTGTTGTTTCTAAAAATATATTATTTAATTCATCAATCTGAGGTGAGATCTCTTTTTATCAGTCAAAGGAGAAAGTTCAAGAAAGAAGTTCCACATAACATTCAATGATTTTCAATTTCATTGTACCACTATAGTTTGCCATTCACTGAGCTTCTTTTGAAGAGATGTTGCTGATTAGTAGTGAATTTCCTAAAAACATTTATGTATTCATGCGGAAACTGAAGTAACAAGCAAAAAGTCTAACCTCAATAACATAGGTGAGTATACTGAGCACAACAAGACCTAACAGACTACATTCACAATCCATTTTATCACAGTGTAGAAACCATACACTCTTTTAATTCTAAAAGCATGATTAGTAGCATATTAAAGTCTTAAAAGTTAAGACCTTTACATACAATCTTAGGCTTCCCTATAAATTCTAGACAGATATAGATAGATGAATGGATAGATAGAATAATTAGTTCAATATGTATACTGAATTATAATTCCTTAAATTCAATATTTACCGATGAATTTACTGTTAGCAACTATGTGTAGGATTACAACTTAATCCCTTTCCATTCTGAATATATATTTTGCCAAAAAATTGAGATGATAAACAAAGAATTAAATACTTTTACACTATTAAAAAACCTAAATTCTGAATGAACAAAAAATCCTGCTTTTAAAAAAAATCTTTTTGGATGCATTTTATCAGACTATTTTCATTAAAATAACTTTTTTTTTTACATATCTGCTTAAAATTAAGGATGGAAACATTGTGTTCCTTATCTAATTATGACATCATGGAGCACTTAAGTTTGTCAATTTTCACTTTGGTCATTTTGAAAACCCAATTGCTAAACTCAAAATATCATGACTGCTTAAAAAGAAATACATTATCCTTCTGCTAGGCTAACTTTACAATGTGTCTGAAAAAATAAGCTTTCATCATGCTTCATAAAATCCACAGCAACTATATTGCCAACATAAAACCTGGACCTTGGCAATTTATATATTGAAAGCAAATGACCCCAGTGATTACTGCCTATTTTATTTGTGCCTCCCATATGCTCGTATTACTTTCAAAATATTGACAAAGAATGCATTCTGTTTTAGACAAAGGTGTAGAAATGGTTTTTTTTTTTTTTTTTAAATTGCTCAATGAAATTGTCCCAAATTTGTGTAGCTTTGTTCTTCCTACCAGGATGCTTATGATTTATGTAAATAAACAGTGCTTCTCTTTCTTTATTGTTAGGCTTTAGGAGGCAGTCAAGAAAATATTGCTAAATCTACAATTTGTGCTGCCAACATTTTAATTATCTATGGTAGATAATTAGATGCTCTACTAAGCCTCTTGAATATCTCACAGTAGAAAAGCATTTAAGTATGTATCAGATAGATTACTCTGAACAAAGGCAAATTTAAGAAGGTTATTTCATGTAGAGACCAGCAATAATATATTCTGTCGGGGTCTACAAGTCAAGGGTGAATTACCTATTTGGCAAATGATCCCGATTGCCAAGGGCAAGTTTATGCAGCATGATTGCTATATAAATGATGAATACAAAAACTGCACAAGGCACTGCCCTCTGAAAAGATCTTAAGAAATGAACAGCGTACAGCTTCTCTTGAAATCTCTTCATTCCATATCGTCACAATACAAAATCCAACCCAAAGGGCAACTTGACCAAAGATGTACAATCTAGTTCTTCTGCTGAAACTATAAAGGTCTGGACATCAGACATAAGTCACTCTGGATTCTCAGAAAAGACTGATTAATATATTCAATAATTACACATATACATGGTATCTAAACAAACCATTGTAAGATATATTTGTTGTTGAATCTAAAAAAATATTTGAAAAACAAAAACAAAACCATATTATAAAATCAAGAGGGGAAAAAACAATAACTAATTTCTTGTAATGTCCATTTTCTTCCCTTAAATATAGCTCCATTGATCATTATTAGGGCTATACACTTTAGTTGGTCTAGAGATAATAAAAATACATCACTTTGTTACATCATTATTTCAGCAGGAATCAATTTCATCCCATACAAGATTACTAAATGGATATTTAGCTTAACAATATGCAACAGTTTGCAAAAGCACATTTTTTTTCCTAGACTGCGGAGAGTAATTTCTAATATGTGTGATGGAAGAGAAGCCTTGGAGGAAAATGGCTTGTTCATCTAATTTGCATATCTTTGTGTGAAGTCAGTTTCTGAAGTATTGTATGGGGGGGGGGGAGAGAGATGGGAAGATGAGAATTGAAGAAGCCCAATTCAGAATGTCAAGCTGTGCTTCAAGAATGATAAAAGACAGCCTCATACTCAGTGTAAAACAACTTGCCCAGAGTAGAATGAACAAATGCTGTATTTCAGTGGAATTCTATCACCCCCTGCTGGACAGATGAACTCACTAAAAAGAGCACACATAGAAAATATATGGCACACATATACTATATATGTTCCCCTTCCCTCCCCCCCCCCACACACACTTTCTTTTGGTCTGTTTTTTAAGGCATATAAACTTCAGCATAAATACGTTGTGATGAAATTCATTAAATCTTTCACAGAATAGACAGAAGAAATTCTTTTAGCAATTTAGTCCAGTCCTTGCCCTATTACAAACTTGTCTGAACTGTTCAAAGCGCTGCAATTCATTTGTACAAAGAGGTTCTGTCAGTGTCTCATATTGACACACTTCAGCACAACTACTGGAATCCAAATATAACCTAGGAAACACCATCACATAATTATCTGCCTATTTTAAAAGAAACAATGTTGGAAAACACATAGAGAAGAGGAAAAAAAACCACAGTGGAATATAAATGCAACCCTGTGCTTCTAACTACTACTTCCTTGCAACTGTTGTTCCTTTATGGCTGGGTGTATGTTACGCTCTGCCTTGCAACAAAACTGCTGTGTAGATACCATATATATACAGATACGCCGTGCCCAACAAAACACCCCAGAAAAATAACAGGAAATTCAGAAGGAGGCTTCCTTTACAGAGGCACAAAAGGACAGTGATTGGTTTTTGCTCATAGCAGAATTCCAAAATTTCTCCCTCGTTACAACTGTCCTGCCCTTTAAATATTTTTAAACAAGAAACAACTTTAATTAATACATTAAGAAACACATTCAAACCCATGCTTTGTAAGGCATTTAAAAAAAAAAAAATTCTGCTGTGAAGAAGCAAGGATAATCATCGTCCATATAAAAAGACAGGAAGAGATAACCCCCAAGAAACTGGAATTAACATTTAATTTTTTTGTGCTCATCCTCGTTTAAACAAGAACAACAAAATGTAACACCACCCCCCCCCGAGAAATAGATTTCAGGAACAAATTGGTGTGAGGACAAAAATGGTTTCAACCGTTAATTTGCCGGAGTGGCTAGAGAGGTGAGAGATGCTAATCTTTGATTTGCATTGTAACGAGTGGGGGGGGGTGGAGAGGCGGAGGAGAGGTTTGGACGGTAAATAAACCACGATTAGAAGAAACGGCACTCCTACCTTGCCCGCTATTGAGAAACAATCCGAACAAGTAGAGCACCGGGAGGTTCATTTTTTCAGGAGCTCACACTGGTGGACAGTTCCCAAGTTAAGAGACGGGGCTGAGCCCTGGAAAAGCCAGCTCTGGCCGCTTACTTTGCCGCCGCTTTGCCCGCTCCTGCGTCTCCTCTTCGCGTTCAAGTCTACCCTTCAATCAAGCGCGCGCGCGCGCCCGCCCGCGCACAGCCATATACACTCACATCAACCCCAGCCCGGAAAGCCGAGCAGCGCCGCTCACCGACTGACGGCAAAGCGCCTCTCGCCGCTTGGCTATATCAGGCAGGCGGGCGGACGGGCAGGCAACGGTGCCAGTAGCAAAAAACAGACCCGCTACACACATGAAAGGATGCAAAGTATCCCTCCGCGAACGCCGAGGCACGTTTTTAGAAGAACTGGACCAGCCAGGCAAGAGCGGAGAAGAAATGGGAAGAAAGGAGACTGATTCTTCCGCCTCTTTCTTTGCCCTCAAAAGCTTCTGGCGGCTGCGGCGGCGACGTTGCTCCTTAAGGGTGTTCCGTATCTTTTTCCAGCTTGTAGGATACAACCCTCTCTTCTCGCTTGAAACGGATTATTCAAGATTTTTTATTTTTATTTTTTTAAGCTTTTTCTCTCGCTTTTGAGCTCGACGTGGAGCCAAGCCCCGTTTCTTCCGAAGGGATCAGATCCTAATGCCAAAAAGGAAAATAAAAGGGGAAAAGAGCAGTCAGGAGAAGAAGACAGAAGTTCACAGGAGCTGGAAGCCAAAGGCATTAATGCAAACGCAGATTGTGAGGGCATGCATTGAGATTGCATGTATCTACAGTGGTCAGGTTGACAGACGTGCTTGGAAAGTATGTGGCAGATGTTGAAGAACTGCAGGCTGGTGCTGGAGTTTGTAGAAGGGAAGAAATCTACCGTTTAAAGGCTCCAGGAGATGGGGTGGAGCAGGGGTCGAGATGAGGTTTCATGATGGTGCCAGAGGCTGATTCTTTCTAGATGTAAAATACTGCATACCAATCTCCCTCCCTCCCCCCACTCTGTTGGGATGATAGAATAATTAGGAGAAAACAAAATGGCTGGAGGGGAAAAGAGAGAGAGAAAAAACAGGTCTGAAATGCTACTTGAAATCAATGAACATGGACATAAAGGAAGTGATCATCACATATCCCAAAATAATACCACAATTTGAAATCAGAAAACTTGTCCATAGGATTGAAATGAAGTAAGTTAGATGACAATCAACTCGACAGGGAAACTGACACCTCACATTATTTATTGAATGTCCACTTTTATAGAAAAAGTTAAAATCACCATATAGACTAGAGTGGTATAGATCTATATGATCTAAAGAGTGAACACTTAGTCTCTCTCTCTCTCTCTCTCTCTCTCTCTCTCTCTCTCTCTCTCTCTCTCTCTCTCTCTCTCTCTCTCTCTCATCATTGCAAATAAATCTCAGATGCTTTATCTGGAAGCAGTTACCACTGAAATTTGTGTTTAATAAAAATAAAATCTGGATCCTCTAAATTCAAATTCAGTACTCCAATCAACATACTGTCTCTCATAGTTTGCCTGCTTATAATCTCTTTGATGCTAAGTATATCCCAAAATCACATAAATGATTACCTGAAATCATAGAGTTGGAGAGAGGCTTCTAGAATAGATAGACCAACCCTCTTTTTGGTGCAAAAAAATCAGAATTAAAGCATTCCCAGCAGATGGCAGACCAGAGTTGGTCTGAACTATCAAATCATGATAGTTTCCTGCCACCCAGTATTTGTTTCATTTGTCATACTTTGGACTTTCAAAAAGGTTTAACTAATATTTAATCACTAAACTTTTTTTGGTAATCCAATGACTATCTTTATATTTCTATCCTCCCTTAGAGAAAACAGAAAAAAATGCCATCTTTGACAATATTTAAGAGCTATCTGTCCTCCTTCCTCTACACAGTATTATGGGGATCAAAATATTTCATTCAGCCTTTACCATGATTTCCAATGGAACTGGATTATATCAATAATTGGGAAAATTATGGATAGTGGGTTTTTTTTGTTTAGATCTAAATGTAAACTATGAGAGCATGGGATATGCTTCCAAATACTGACTCCCTGTAATACTAAGTAGAAATCAGTTCTTGGGAATAATCTTAGGAATATTTGTGAACAATGTGTGTGCTAAACGTATTAGGTTACTATTGAAATGTCATTTTAATGCACTATGTGTTTTTCTCTCTTTCTCTCTCTGTATGTTTGTGTATAACTTTGAGTCAGTGTTAACTCATGATTACTAAGTCCCTGCAGTGTTCTTTGCAACATTTTTTTTCAAGTAGTTTGCCATTGCCTTCTTCCAAGGATGCAGAAAGAATGATGGCTTTATGCCTGTGGTGGGATGAAAATTCATGTTTTCCTAGTTTGAAGTATGGTGCCTTAACCACTATAACTAACAGACTTATCTCATTTTAGTCAATGTTTAAATGTTAAATTATTTGTCCATCCCAATTGCTTGAAATATTTATTAACTGATAATCTTTGTGATTCTTATTGAAAGAAATGGGAATTGCCTGTTGTTCATTGACATGAAGCATAATGAAAGTACTAACTTTGTAAATTTATATCACATGAAAAAGGAAGTCAAAATGACTTTCTAGTATATGGTTATTTATTTGTTAGGCAGGCAGTGTTGGGAGCAAAGCAATAGGGAGAAATAAAATAATTACATAGAGAAAATAAAAGAAAAAAATGATTTGATTAATCAAGATCTATGGTAAAAAATAAATGTATTGTTTTAACTAAGGATAATTCAGTCAAACACAAAGATGCAGAAAAGATTTCAATATATATATACTTTCATAAATTAAGTATATATATACAAAATATAGTATATTTTTTTTTAAAAAATAACAATTTCCACTAGTCATACCTTTAGTCAAGAGCCATGACAAAATGTAAGGATAAATATTGGTGTGGCTTTTTTTTCTTTCCAGTGTATAATTGGGTAAGTAAAAGAAAAAAAAAGTTGTTGAGGAGATTAAGTTAATTCATTATTAGAAGAAAAAACGAAATGCTCAGATTTATTGATAAGGGAATCTTCAATATTTACTTTTGAAAAAGGCTGAGACCAGTGATGGGATTCAAATATGTGAACAACCGGTTCTCTGTGTGAATGTCGCTTCTGGAAGTCCATTCTGGGCCTGGGCAACAAAAAATTAGCTGCCGAACTGGTGCAAACTTGCTGAATCCCACCACTGGCTGAAACTACTTCTTCACTTGTTTTTAGTTAAAACCTCCTTGTAACTCAAGGCAACTAATATAGCCATGGATTCAACTAAAAATTATTGACTATTACTTTCATTTTACATAAGAGAAAAATACAATGCATGTGTTACAATAATTTCATATCTAGCATTTATTATTATTTTGAATAGAATAGAATAGAATAGAATAGAATAGAATAGAATAGAATAGAATAGAGCTGGAAGGGACATTCAATGTCTTCTAGTCCATCCCTCTGCTCAAGCAGAAGAACCTATACCATCTCAGACAAGTGACTGTCTAGCCTCTTCTTAAAAATCTCCAGCCCATGATTTCTGGAGGCAAGCTGTTCCACTGGTTAATTGTCCTCACTGTCAGGAAGTTTCTCCTTAATTCCAGGTTGCTTCTCTCTTTGATCAGTTTCCAACCATTGTTTCTCGTCCTTCCCTCTGGTGCTTTGGTGAATAACATGACCCCCTCTTCTTTGTGGCAGCCCCTCAAATACTGGAATACTGCTATCATGTCTCTCCTATTTCTTCTTTTCTTTAGACTAGCCAAACCCAAGTCCTGCAGCTGTTCTTCATATGTTTTAGTTTCCAGACCTTTGATCGTCTTAGCTGGTCTTCTCTGAATTTTTTCCAAACTCTCAACATCTTTTTTGTGATATGGTGACCAAAATTGGCTGCAGTATTCCAGGTGTGGTCTTACTAGGGTTTTATAAAGCGGTACTAATACCTCGTGTGATCTTGATTCTATGCCTCTGTTTATATAACCCAGGATTGTATTGGCTTTTTTGGCTGCTGCTGCATATTGCTGGCTCATGGTTAAGTGATCTTACACTAGGACTCCAAGGTCCTCTCACAGTTACTGTTTTTAAGCCAGGTCTGTACTTGTACCTTTGATTTGTCCTGCCTAAATATAAAACTTTGCTTTTCTCCACATTGAAACTCATTTTGTTGGATAGGGCTCATTGTTCAAGTTTGTCAAGATCTTTTTGGATCCTGAGTTTGTCTTCTGGAGTGTTGGCTTCTCCTGCCAGTTTGATGTCATCTGCAGATTTGATGAGTTCCCCTTGAATTATCTCATCTAAGTCATCTCTCATTTGGTGGCGATGTTGTTTATTCCAGCTTCTTCTAGCTTACCAAGGAGTAGGTTGTGGTCTACTTTATTAAATGCCTTACTGAAGTCTAAGTATACTACATCCACAGTATTTCGTTGGTCTATTAGTTTAATCCACGGGTCGGCAACACGCGGCTCCAGAGCTGCATGTGGCTCTTTGAGCCTTCTCCTGTGGCTCCCAGCCTCCTCTGCCATTTGCAGAGAGAGAGAGAGACAGAGATAGAGAGAGGCACTTGTGCTTCCCTTCTGTCTCTGTCTCTGTCTCTGTCTCTGTCTCTGTCTCTGTCTCTCTCTCTCTCTCTCTCTCTCTCTCTCTCTGTGTGTGTGTGTGTGTGTGTGTGTAAAAAAGAGAGTGGCCTCACTGTGTTCTCTGACAAGCTGAGAAGCTTATTGGGCAGGGCTCCTGCCTTGGCTGCATCTCTGCAGGAAGCAGGAAACAGAAAGAAAGGGAGAGAAAGAATGAGAGGGGGAGAGAGGGGAGGAGAGGAAAGAGAGAGAGAGAAAGAGAGGGAGAGAGAGAGAGAGAGAGAGAGAGAGGAAGAGGGAGGGAGGGAGATAGAGAACTCATGCACAGCAGCCTCTATTTCTTTTTAATTAAACTCTTTAATCAAGCTTCCCCCCTCTCTCACGCACGCACATTTTGCAGCTCCCAGTGTTTTCTTTTCTCTGGGAAACGGGTCCAAGTGGCTCTTTGAGTGTTTAAGGTTGCAGACCCCTAGTTTAGTCACTTTGTCAAAGAATGAAATAAGATTGGTATGGCATGATCTGTTTTTAACAAACCCGTGCTGACTACTAGTTATAATTTGTTTGCTTCTAGTTGTTCGCAGATCTGTTTTTTAATTATCTTTTCTAGGATCTTCCCAGGTATTGATGTTAAACTGATTGGTCTGTAGTTTCCTGGGTCTGTTTTTTTCTCTCCTTTCTTGAAGATGGGAACCACATCAGCCCTTTTCCAATCCTCAGGTACTTCCCCTGTGCTCCAAGATTTTTGAAAGATATGGTACAATGTTTCTGAGATAACATCTGCCAGCTCCTTCAGAATTCTGGGATGTAGTCTGTCAGGTCCCGGTGGTTTATATTTGTCAAGGTCAGATAGGTGTTCTCTTACCATTTTCTTGCTTATTTTAATTTTTGTTTCTAATTTGTGTTTTGCAGTGGTTTTTTTGGTATGTTGGGCTATAGTTTTCTTTTGTGTGAAGACTGAAAACTCTGCTTTCTCCCTGTTGCCTGTTATTTCCTTGCCATCTCCTCTCTTTAGTGGACCTACAGTTTCCTTGACTTTTTTCTTGTTGTTAATATGCTGGAAGAAACTTTTTTTATTATCTATGATTTTTGTTGCAAGTCTTTGTTCGTTCTGAGCCTTTGCTTTCCTAACTTCATCTTTGCATGTTCTGGTTGTCTGATGATATTAACTGATATTGATTATGTTATAAAGAACAAAAGTGGTATACCATGTGACAAAATCAGAAATAAGAAAGGTGACTGAGAATAATCCCAAATGGAAAGAATGCTGCGATCAGCTGAAGTGAGGTAAAGCCAAGGAATAAATGTGACTACCAGGCAGAAAGTCTTGCATAATTCAGCCAGAACAAGCAAAAATCAATAAACTTGAAGGAAATAATGTTTTAGGTGTAGTATATAGAGAGTTGTGGCCATCCTATTTTAACAGGGGACTTCTTGAAGACCACATCATGCATGCAACCATCTCTCAAGTGCTTTGTTTTCTTCAAGACCCTGTTCTTTACATGACCACTATTGTAGCAGATTCTTTGAGTATGAATCTGTGCCTGGATTAAGCAATTATAATCAATAAGATAAAAAGTTACAGAAACTCTCTTTGTGCTGCATTTCGTGGAATCTTCCATTATTGCATTAGATCCTGAAGTTCAAGCCTGTAATAATTCCAGATATCATGATTACCATTACAGTCATTATGGGCAACTGTAACTGTGTTTTAACATAATTTCCCATAATAACTGTAATGACAATAATGAGTCGAGATGGCATATCAGAAAGAATCAAAATGATACTGTCTTTACTTATATAATACTTTGTAATATACTTATATAATGTACTTAGATATATAAAAAGTGCTTGTATACAACCCATCAGTGCAACCATTTTGCATAGTTTTATTGCTGCATCCATTTACTCATCTGAAGAGTATGTAAACTTCTAATGCTTCAACTAATTCAAACACTTACTGCAATTTATATTGCCCTGTAAAATAGATGTTAAAAGAACACTCTTCCTTTTGCTGCATTCCTCCATTTCCATATTGTTGATTTTACTAAGGCTAGTAGAAATTTCCAGAGTAGCTAATTAAATTAAATGAGCACGAAAGACAAAATGAAGTAGAATATGTACATTTCCCCCCCCCCCCCAAATTTCTCACCAAAATATTCTTAGATAATTCCCAGTACTTGGCCATATCCATGATTATTAGTTATGCTTGTCAACAAATGACCAGATTCAAAATAATATATATCTTTGAACCAATTGATAGAGAAATATCTGAAAACATGGAAATATTTATAGCCTTCTTGTGAACTTCCAAGCATAATCTAGGTTACTGTGCTCAGAAATCAGTTTCGGAGTAAAACAACTCTCCTTTTTATTCTTAAATTCAGTGTAGCTTAAATACTCAGGTAAATCAAGATAATCTATATAGGTGTTCAGATATACTGGTGGTGTGTGTGCTTTATTTTAGTGGCTCATGCTTTGCTTAGCATTAACCTGAGTTTCTATTTGTGTAAGTTGTGGTCTAGTTAAGAAATGCTGGTGGAAGCATTAGGAACAATTGATCCTGTTTGCTATTATTTGTGTATTTCTGTGCATACTTGAAAGGTATATAGGTATATAAATATTTATTTGTAAATTTTATGTTGTATGTGTTTGTGTCTCTGTGTGTATATATATATACATATGCATATGCATTTATATTTAATTGACAAAGACCACCATTAAGACGAAAGGTTATTGTATTGCATATTAATTAAGAAAACCATGTTGTTAATTATTTAAAATGTTGAATTAGCTGATCCTGAAACATGGCACGCATAAAAAATGTTCATAATAAAAACAAAGCTACGGACTACTCCAGTTTACAATTTTGCCATTAAATTACTGTTTTTCATGAAAATATGAGAGTAGAATCAAATCCTCTGATTTCCACTTAATGTTTGCAAATGGAGGGTTTTTTTCCTCATTCTTTGTGGATCTAGTTGTTTGAAGTTTCTTGCCTGAAAATGCTTATTTGTTGTGTTGTTATTGTTTTTCTTTCATGGTCAATTCTTCACTTAGTTACCTTGTTGGTTTGCTACCTAATCATTGTACTTCATAATAATTTCAACACAGTTTTTTACCTCTAGAACTGGATTAATTATTTTCTTTTAGATTGCACTTTTAATATTTACTTCATCTATGATCTGATCTCTATTTCAATGTCATAATTCATTTTTTTATTTATTTATTTTGTACTTCCCTTGACATCCAGATAAGTACTTTTCAAATTATTCTGTGTTTATATGTAATAGCTGCTAGATACACAATATAGTTCTGGCTTGGCATGGCCTTGACTATTCTTTTCAGGTTACCCTATAACATGCTGTAACTACAGTGCATATATTACTATCTTGCAATTATGTTTTCAGTGATACACGCACACAAAAAGAAAATTGGCTTTTTGCAGAATTCCTAATAATGGATTAAGCTGCTAATGCTTAGAGAGCATTTCGTGGGAAACAATAGTTGCCTCAGGTTGGAATAATACTATTCTTGGAGTTATTTTAATAAGCTTCATGTATATGGTTTCACCTACATTTTGGTTCTACTGATTCAGATCTTTAAAGTAAAGTTTTAGAGGATGGTCGCATAAGGCTTATTTTATCTGTCCTCAATTTAAGCAAGGTCAGGCCTGATTAATGCTTTAATGGAAGTCTACAAAAGAATGGCATAATTGTAGGTAGTTTGCTAAATTAGGAGGAAATATCCATTCAAGAAGTAGTCAGTGGAAAACAATTTCCATGTTTCCA
Source organism: Protobothrops mucrosquamatus (assembly GCF_001527695.2). Classification (NCBI taxonomy): domain Eukaryota; kingdom Metazoa; phylum Chordata; class Lepidosauria; order Squamata; family Viperidae; genus Protobothrops; species Protobothrops mucrosquamatus. The sequence goes on along the minus strand of NW_015388083.1, from coordinate 109,413 downwards.
TCAAGAAAATAACAGGGATATGCACATGAAGCATTAGGAATTGAACTGTACTCAGAGGTATATATGTATATGTACAATATGCATGTAGTACTGTATGTGTGTATGTATTTATGTACTGTATATATGTATGTGACTTAGATGCCACCAAACCAGTGGTGGGATTCAGCCAATTCATACTAGTTCGGCAGAACCAGTAGTTAATTTTTTGTTGCCCAGGCCCAGAATGGACTTCCAGAAGCGATATCCACACAGAGAACCAGTTGTTTCACATATTTGAATCCCACCACTGCACCAAACTATAATTCATTCTAGCTGAAACATAGCAATAGTGTAGAATAATGGTATTTTGCTGACTTAGATATTGCTGAGCTGAGTATTGTTGAATGTTGAATTGAGATATTTGTCTACATATGACTTTACTTTTGTGTACCTGTAGAATCATTCCATAAAATGGATGGCTATACAAATGTGATTAAACAAATAAACAAACCACACATACTGTATCTTTTTTTTTACCTATATACTCAATTTTTTATTTTTCCTAAATTATGTGCCATCAGCCACTAAGGCTGAAGAGGAATTGTATTCACATTTCCTAAATCATGAGTGTAGTTGTTAAGAACCCTACTATACTTGTTCAAGGAAATATGAATGTAGAACTCTAGATGTCTTGATTTAATGTACAGAGATCAGGGAAGCAAATGGTTAGACGTCAGGATGTAGCATATTATGGCAGAGCTACCAAATTTAAAACCTAATTCAGTACATTAGCCTAAAACAAGTAGAATTCACTGAGATAGGCAAAGATTACATCTACCATGTTTCCCCAAAAGTAAGCCCTACCTTGAAAATAAGCCCTACCTTGCTTTATGGGGGTGTGCCTAATATAAGCCCTACCCCCAAAATAAGCCCTAGTTTTGGGGTTAGGCGCACACCTAAAAATCAAGCTAGGGTGGGGCGGGGAGTGGGCCTCATATGGATTGACAATTGCCTTGCCTATCCACTTCTTCTGTGGGCAAAGGAGCAGCTTCATTCTGCAATTGACAATGGAGCTCCAGCCTGCATTTTGCAGTCAGAAGTCTTTCTGGAAGACCTATGCAGCCAAGAACTGAGTTATGGATTTAATCCGTAGTTCAGTTCTCGGCTACAGAGGTCTTTCCAGAAGGCCTCTCACTGCGAAATAAAGGCTGGAGCTCCATTCTCAGCTGCAGAATGAAACTGCTCCTTCAGCCACAGAAGAAGTGGGCCACTAGGCAGGGCTGTTGCTGTCACCGCTGTGAGTGGAGAAGACTCCCCCCCGAATAAGACCTGGTGCCTCTTTTGGAGGCAAAAAAAGACCGGGTCTTATTTTTGGGGAAACACAGTAGCTGGTTTGGGCTGATTCATGCTAATTCATTGCTTTAGATGATAGACAGACAGATTGATATGCAATTTGTATTAAATCAGTGAAAACTACTGTTGTAAAATATATACTTGAAGAAGACAGGTAATTCATTAAGAAAATTGGCAATAGTAGCATTTTAAGGCAGGGGTGTCAAACTGCCAGCCTACGGACCGGATGCGTCATCAGGAAACCATGCCCACCCCATTGCCGGCAATGGCAAAAAAGCTCCGATACGTTGCACGATGTCACATGACGTCGCGAGTTTGACATGTCTGCATTAAGGTGTTGAAAAGTAAGCGAGAAGATGTCGGAAAAGTAAGGGATGGATTAGCAGGAATATAGTAACAGAGACTTTGACTCTGCATAGGGTGGGACTTCCCTGGACTAAGCTGGTTTAAATTCCGGAGTCCTTCTGCATTCATGCTTGGGAATCAAGTGGCAACTGTGGTTAGGGGGGCCTCTGCACAGAATCTAGTTCATGAATTGAGCCCTTGTTCGTGGGCACTTATGCCTTGGTCAGGTCCCATTTGGATTTCTTCAATGTGCTCTACAGAGGTTGCCTTTGAAAAACACTTGGAAACTTAAACTAGTCTGGAATTCAGCGGTGTGCACAGTAAAGGGGCTCCTAGATTTGTCTACATAACACCTTTGTGAGCTGCACTTGCTTCCATTTATAAGAAAATGTATAGGGAAAAAAGAAGAAGAAGAATGGAATGAGCAGCCTGGTAAAGGAAATAGCAGCAGGCTGGAGGAAAGATGGAGCATGCTAATAGGAAGATATTAGGAAGATGCAAGGCAAGCCAGTGGAAAGATGCTGAGAGTGGGAGTAGGCAAAAATCAAGGATGAGCAATCCAGCAGGAAGATGGTGATAAGACAGGCAGGTCAGCAAGAAGATTTACAACAATAACAGAAAGATGCTAGGAAGGGATGGAAATACATCAAAACAGCTGTGGCTGAATTTTTATTTTACTTTAGTATTTTGCAACGGTTATAATGCTTTAAGAGCTGGGTCAACATCTAAACATTTTCATTAGCATCTGAAGCTTACTGTTGGAAGTTTTGAGTGTTTCATGTACGTCCACTGAAATAAATTATTACTTTAAAAAACCCTATATTTCTCTCTCTCCATAGATGCCATTATTTTCACTGAATATTCTGATATCATATATTCTTATATCATACTCTGCATTCAAAATGAGTCTGGAAATTCCATGCTCATGCTGGAATTAGATATTTAATAAATAAATAAATTGCTGGTATAGCTGCTTATAAGGGTAATATTCATAAAATAAATTGTTTTTATAAACTACTGTATTCTGCAAGATTCTGAACTGAGCAATAATTAATTTGAAGAGGAAATTGTCATTATTTGGATTTGATTAAAACACTTTTTATCTGCCACTTTTTTCTATGGAACAGAACAGAACAGAACAGAACAGAATAGAATACTTTATTTGGCCAACTGTGATTAGACACACAAGGAATTTGTCTCCATTGCAGAAGCTCTCAGTGTACATGCAAAACAACAGAGTAATAATAATCATAATGATACCAATAAGAGAAGGATAAAAGTAATACAGCATACCACGTGGGTAAATATACATAAGACAGTACTGTGGAAATTCAGTGTACAGCATAATGATGGCATGAACTGTATCTGTGTCCAGTTGTTTTGGTATGCAAAGCCCTGTAGCAGTGTCCCAAAGGGAGGAGTTTAAACAGTTTATGTCCAGGATATGAGGGGTCTGTAGATACTTTCTCAGCCCCTTTCTGGTTTGTGAAGTATACAGGCTCTCATTGGAAGGTAGGCTGGTTGCAATTGCTTTTGCTATAGTCCTAATTATCTGTTGAAGTCTGTACCTGTCCTGTTTGGTTCTATAATCAGAAGTTATAGAAGTACAAATGACAGACTCAATAATTCCTCTGTAGAACTCTATCAACAGCTCCAGAGGCAGTCTGAACTTTCTGAGTTAACACAGGAAGAACATTCTTTGTTATGCCTTTTTAATGATAATTCTAATGTTAGGTGTCCATTTCAAATCCTGGGAGATTATAGAACCCAAAAACCTGAAGGACTGATAAATCCCAGGCAGTCTCAACTGCTCCCAGAGAGAGTGCTAACAACCAGATGACTGCAAATAAATATGATCCTTCCATTCCCACCTTCCTTCCTGTTAGAAATAATCCTTCCATTCTCCCCAGCATCTTGTCAGAATTGATTAAGCTTCTTGGATAAGAAGCAAAATATATTCTTCCTCAAGGAAAAAGAATAGACCAGTTGCCTTTTGAAAGAAAGCATCTTTGAGGCAATCATGATCTGGATGACTGAGAATCTCCATAGACGCTGAAGAACTCTACTGCTGATACTGTGTTGTCTAGTATAGTAAGAAGTAGTAGAATAGGAGAGCTCTCCTAAAATACCTCTCATCTCTACAGTTTTAAGCGTGTTCAGCTCCAGATTGTTCCTGCTGCACCACAGACTCATCACCATCTCGAATGAGACCATTGACTGTTATATCATCTTCAAACTTCAGAACTTTAACAGAAGGATCCTTAGAGATGCAGTCATTGGTATAGAAAGGAAAGAGTAATGGAGAGTGCACACAGCCCTGTAGCCAACAATATTCTTCAAGCTTTTCCACACATTCACTGGTTCATTTGCTGAGAAGTAATTCCTCAGCTTTTCAGAGTAGCTTGTCTTTGTCGCCTCAAGTGAAAATACTTTGCTTAGTTATTAAATATATTACTATTTTTTAAAAAAGTACAAAAATGCTCAATGATGAGAGAACAATTCATTTAGAGTGAAATATTTTGTTATTAATAGGACAAAGATAAATTCATTTGATACTCTTCACAATGATATTGTTCATCTGACTAGTTACAGTGTCTTTAAATAAATAACATATTAAAGAACTTGATTCAATCTGAAAATTTTATTACATGTAACTGAGAATATTCAATTGTCTTTATTTGTTGATGGTAAAGAATTATTCAAAAATTGAAAAAAAAGAGATACAAATGCAGTAGATGCAGTCCCCAACCCCCGGAGTGTGAACTGTTACCGGACCATGGCACGCCAACAACCGATCCACACAAACAAACAAAGCCCCATCCATGGGATGCAGGCACACACAAAACCACATACTCTCCGGTCTGTGGAAAAACCTTTTTCCACAGAACCGGTCCCTGGTGCCCAAATGATTGGGGACCTCTGCAGTAGATGAAGAATTTAAATACAGTAATAGCTATGCAAGAGCCAGTTTGGTGTAGTGGTTAAGACATCAGACTAGTCACCAGAACACTATGATTCTAGTCCTGACTTTAGTAAAAAACCAGTACATTGACCTTGGGCAGTCTTTTTTTTTTTTTTTTTTTTAGCCCTAGGAAGGAGGCAATATCAAATGACTTTTGAAAAACCTTGGAAGAAAATTGCAGGAACCTGTCCAGGCTATCTCCAAGAATCAGATATGCAACAAATGAAGCTTTCAATAGAAGAAATATATTAAATTTATCCCAAATATTATAGTTCAGTATTTTAATTGAAATTTATATTTGGAAAAAAAATGACAAAGGAAGATTTATGGTTAATATATCACTCCATTTTTATCACTAGAATGAATTATTTATTTCCCAAAATATGTAATTATTTGAATAATCCCTTCATATCTGGAAAATAATTCATGCCAATTTAATTTTGAAATATTTTGGTAAACTTATTACACCATAAATTACTTTAAAGCATATTAAATCATGATATCTACAGCAAGAAGATTATTTTTTTAACTATAAAAAGTTGTTTGGAATGGAAAAGTACACAAGAATTGAGTAGGATAAGTCTTCAAGCCCAGCAATGTAAGAGGCAACATAAGGAACAAGATAATTTATTGGGATTTTCTTTTTTAGATTTTTTTTTAAAAAATGTACTAATTAAAACTCATCCCTGGTCTTTATTTTTTATATAATTTTTCTTGAGGTTTTTCAACAGTATTAAAATAACAGTACAAATTTTGAATTAAAAAAGAATAAAGCAGTGTGATAAGAAAGGGGAAAAATATAGAAAAAGAAGTAGAACAGAAAAAAGAAGGATAAGAAAGGGAAGAGAAGGGAAGGGAAGGAAAGGGAAGGCATCCAATCTTCTTGACAGTATAATACATACATTTTACTCTCTCTCTCTCTCTCTCTCTCTCTCTCTCTCTCTCTCTCTCTCTCTCTCTCTCTCTCTCTCTCTCTCTCTCTCTCTCAGGTTACCTCATAATTTCCTTCTTTCCATAACCTATCCTTTTTAATCTTCAATCCCATAAATCACAAATTCATTTGATTCCTTTTCAGCAAAAAGTCCATAAGGGGCTTCCAGTAACTAATAAATGTAGTTATTGATCTTTTGGTAATCAAATAAGTTAATTTTGTCATTTATGCTAGCTCAATCATATTCACCAGCCATACCTACAATGTGTGCATTTCAGAGTCTTTCCATTTTTGAGCACATAATAGTCTTCCAGCAGTCATCATATATAAAATAAACTTCAATGGCTCTTTTTGTTAATTGACCATTAAACATGAAATGTTCTGATTTCAGTTCAATGTATAATAATAATAATAATAATAATAATAATAATAATAATAACAACAACAACAACAACAACAACAACAATAACAATAATAATGATGTTGGAAGGTACCTTAGATATCATCTAGTCTGACCCCCTGCTCAGGCAGGAAACCCTATACCATTTCAGACAAATGGCTATCCACTCTCTTCTTAAAAACTTCCAGTGTTGGAGCATTCACAGCTTCTGGAGGCAGGTTGTTCCACTGATTAATTGTTCTAACTGTCAGGAAACTTCTCCTTAGTTCTAGGTTGCTTCTCTCTTTGGTTAGTTTCCATCCATTGCTTCCTGTCTTGCCTTCAGGTACTTTGGAAAACAGCTTGACTCCCTCTTCCTTGTGGCAACCCCTGAGATATTGGAACACTGCTATCATGTCACCCCTCATCCTTCTCTTCATTAACCTAGACCAGACATGTCAAACTCGTGACGTCACGTGACGTTGTGCAACATATCGGAGCTTTTTTGCCATTGCCGGCAATGGGATGGGTGCGGCTCCGGTATGATGAAACCGGCCCACAGGCCGGCAGTTTGACACCCCTGATCTAGACATACCAATTACAGCAACCGTTCCTTATATATTTTAACCTCCAGTCCTCTAATCATCTTTGTTGCTCTTCTCTGTACTCTTTCTAGAGTCTCAACATCTTTTTTACATCGTGGTGACCAAAACTGGATGCAGTATTCCAAGTGTGGCCTCACCAAAGCATTGTAAAGTGGTATTAACACTTCACGTGATCTTGATTCTATCCCTCTGTTAATGCAACCTAGCACTGTGTTGGCTTTTTTGGCAGCTGCAGCACACTTAAGTAATTGTCCACTGACTATCTTTTGGAGTGTTGGCTATTCCTGGCAGTTTGCTGTCATCTGCAAATTTGATGAGTTCCCCATATATCCCCTCATCCAAATCATTGATGAAGATGTTGAAGAGCACTGGGCCAGAACAGAGCCCTGGGGCACACACTTCCCTCCATGTAGATGCGGTTCCATTGAGGACCACACAGTGAGTACGGCCGGTCAGCCAGCTACGAATCCATCTGGTGGTGATGCTGTCTAATCCACATTTTCAATCTTATCAAGTAGTAGGTTGTGATCTACTTTATCAAGTGCCTTACTGAAGTCCAAGTAAATTATATCCATAGCATTCCTCTGGTCCACTAATTTTGTCACTTGGTCAAAGAATGCAATAAGATTTATCTGGCATGATCTGTTTTTGACAAATCCATGTTGGCTTTTGGTAATGACTTTGTTTGCCTCTAGGTGTTTGCTGATTCATTGCTTGATTATCTTTTCCAGAATCTTCCCAGGTATTGAGGTCAGGCTGATAGATCTATAGTTTCCTGGATCCATTTTTCTCCTCTTTTGAAGATGTGAACTATATCAGCTCTTTTCCAGTCCTCTGGTAGTTCCCCAGTGCTCCAGGATCTTTGAAAGATATAGTTCAGTGGTTCTGAGATCACATATGCCAGTTCCTTCAGAACCTTGGGGTGTAATCCATCTGGTCCTAGTGATCTGAACTCATCTAGGGTGGACATGTGCTCACTTACCATTTTCTTGCCTATCTTAACTTGTATTTCTAATATGTTTTTTACAGTACTGTTTTTGATAGGTTGGACTGTTTTATCCCTTTGTGTAAAGATGGATGCAAAAAACGAGTTACGTAGTTCTGCTTTCTCCCTGTTGCTTGTCACCTTCTTGCCACTTTCTCCCACTAATGGACCAATCAGTTCCTTAACTTTTTTCTTGTTTTTTACATGTTGAAAGAAGCTTTTTTTGTTATTTTTTTACTTTTGTCACAAGCCTTAGTTCATTTTGAGCCTTAACTTTCCTCATTTCCCTCAGTTTAGAAGACTGTATCTTTACATGTATTTGAACCTCAACATTTCTGGCTTCTTTACAAGTCCTAAATGCATGATTAAAAAAAAGCCTTTGTTCTCATTTCCAACATAAATTTACAACAAGTACCTTTATGCATTCTAAACAATTTTTTTGGAGTCATTTACCACTACACTACTTTATTTTTTTTTAATGAAGCTATAACAATGTAAATTTCAATTCATTTAACCACATATTTCATCAATATGTTATGTCCAAAATTCTTTGGTAAGAATTTGATCCAATGGGTAAAATCAATTTACACTTAATCTTAATCTTTCAGTGATGAAATCTATTATTTATTATATTACTCAATAGACACTGGATTAAAACATGGAATTCAAACTATTCAAACTACCTTCAAAGAGATGAAAGTAGAGTCATCTCACTAATAACATACTGTGTCATCTTTTGTATCCCAAATAATCTTTGCTAGTTTATATATATATTACCCTTTTAGCAGCATGTTGAGTTAATCAAGCCTTTTAAATTATTCTTACCTGAACAAACCCTCTCAGCAAGGTTTTAAAATGTATACATGTAGTTAATAGGCGTTATTTGACATCCATGAAATCTAATATTATAGTAAATTAGTCCTTAGCCAATGTACCACCTGTTCAAATAATTTCTTTTATTTTTTCTTTTCTTTTCTTTCTTTTTTCTTGCCTTTCAATTAATTTACATAAACAGAATGTTTGATTGCTAACAAAAAAGACATATTTTATTTCTAAAACTGTATCTTATCTGGCTATACAATTAAAATAGGCGATTGTCATAAGCAACAAAATATTTTAAAAGGCCAACAACATAGGGCATCTGTTCAGTCTGAAAATAATGTTGGTTTACCTTGAAAAACCACACACAAGAAATGAAACTAAAGTTAGCACAAGGACCATTTCAAAGGAAGCTGAAGCACAGAATTGGCTGCATATAAAAGCCAGGTAGGTATAAAAAGGAAAAAGTGTTGTCATAAAAAGACCAAAACCTTTTAAGAGATAATATAGTACATATAGTTTGGGCAATACACCTTGCATTATAATTCAGTTTTCAAAAAAAAAAAAAGTAGGGATAGATAATATTCCCCACACTTTAGAATGTTATGTAAAATATAATTATGGCTTTTGGGAATATATAAAAATACCATTTTATATATACACAGCTCCCACACAGCCAACCAATCCACCTACAGCAACTAAGCCAGCACTCCACAACCCCCCACCAGTATTTATAGAGAGACGGCAGCTCCGATCACACTTTGCTCGCACAAGCACGAAGCTGAAGACCGCAGCCTGAAGATGATGAGTGGGACCTCGTCAAAACGTTGCCAAGATACTCTCAATCTTACATGGGAAAAGACCCGAATACGCCAAGACCTGCATACCTGTACCCGTGAAAATCTACGAATATATATATATATAGTATAAAATAGGTAAAAAACTCACGATCACCAGAAGAATAAAGAGTTTAAAACTTTAATTTAAAACCAAGTATATATATATATATATTTCAAAATTTGAATTGCTAACAAAGAATTAAGGGAGTACTGGGATAGCTATTTCAAACCTTATTTGGTTCTCATCAGCCAGACATACCCTTCTGAGATTCGAACCTGGGCTGTCTGCATGTTAAGCAGATGTGTTAGCCACTAGGCCACAGGCTCTTTCTCACTTTGTTAGCTACAAGGGTGCACTAAAAGAAAAAGCATATATATATATATATATATATATATATATATATATATATATATATATATGTGTGAGTCTTTGGTCATTCGGGTTTTCTCCCGTGTAAGATTAGAAGTATCATAGCGACGTTTCGATGAAATCACATTCATCATCATCAGGCTTGTGCTTTTAGCTTTGTGCTTCTCAGAGTAATATGAAATGTCTGCTGTTTCTTTCTNGATAGGCTGGGGGAGTGTTCTGTTTGGGAGGGGGGTTTTTTGGGGTTAGATTGGTTTGATATGAGATGGTGAGATTCCTTGTTGCTGCCTGGTCTCGAGTTCGAGGTCGTGTCATTTCTTTATGGTGGATGTTAGGATGTCCAAACATGTCTGGAATGGGGGGGTTTAAAGTGGTTAATGATGTAGCTGTGGAATGGATGCAAAGCTACTCTGTTGATTGATTTGTCCTCTTTATTTTCTTGATCATAATAAAAATGAAAAAAAAAATAGAAAAGGTAGAAAAATTAAACATTTGGAGGAAGTATATAAAAAGACAGTTTCAGTCATTCCTTATCATTTACTACTCAGCAGGAACTCGAAACACTTCAGCCGATGGCCTATTTGAAAATCTAAGTTGTTGATGCCTTTCTAAAACAGAGTAAGGGTAGAAATTGAAATACAAAATAAATGGAGGCTTTATTTATTTTCCTCTGGACACAGGTACACAAGAATAAGAATGTTGAGGAATAATAAGGAAATCATAGTGGAAGAGTGCCAGAGATGTTTTACTGGTTGTTGTGTTCGTTAATTAATACATTTAGTACATTCATGAATTTGTATTCTTTAAATTATGAAGGTTAGAACTGATGCAATAAAAAAATAAAAAAAAAATTCTTAAAAAGAAAAACCATATATAGAATGGTGAGGGAAAGATTTACAGGATCCACCACAGGGAAAAAAATGGCTACACACAAATGACATTTTACAAAGTCACTAAACATTGTAAGAACTGGGAGGATGCTTATATAGATAATGAACTGTCTTGAAAACAAATGAAGACAAACGATATGTGTGATACAAAGCATTGTAAGATGGAAAGAAGTGACAAGTTCAGTGCTAAAAGCCTTTGTATTTGTTTACTTTGGAATAACTCCATATATCAGTAACAGGAAAAGGTAACATCTGGACTATCAAGATTGGGGGGGGGAATCAAAGAAGGAAAAGATAAGAGTCGGAGGATGGGAATAGAATGGCTTATAAGGACACATTGCAAGCCATCAACATTCATTAAAAAAGGTAGGGAAAGACAGGACCAACTTATTTGAAAGAGAAGTAATTTTCTAAATGGGGACAGATTCTCAATTTATTTTGTAGTTAAGCACAATTTCCAAACTCATTATTAATAAATTTTGAAATAGCTATGCAAATTTGTATAGGAATATTTTTCTCCTTTAATTTTATTAGTAAATCAGATCAGTGAAACATGGTCTCATCCCTCCAAACTGCATTTTGCAACCCAGTCCAATCTCTTTTCTGCCTATCTGTGCAATGCAGCATGTGGCTTAAATTATGCAACATTTCCCAGTACCTATCTTCTAAAAGAAGAAAATACTCTGAAAAGATTCCTCCCCATTGATACCAGCTTGGAAGAGAGATGGAAATCTTACAGACTCTGCATCTTATTCAACTCTAAATTAGGCATAATTCAATTAATGACAATTAATTAGGAGCATGGTGGCTCATGAGGTTAGAATGCTGGGCTGATGATTGGCAGCCTCGCGTGTGAGACCTGTTCCTGCTGTGGGGCAGGCTGAGCTCCCGTCATATGCTCCAGCTCCAGTTGACCCAGCAGTTTGAAAGTGGGTGACTGCAAGTAGATAAATGGTTACCACTTTGGTGGGCAACTTCACTGGGATACGAAAGGAGCAGCCAACTGGGTGTCCAGAGGCAACGGTGATGTCACCGGTAGATCCTTTTGCCATGGAAGCACTTCAGTGTTCCTGACTCAGAAGTATTAGTATAGCATGATAAAAATATTGAAAACCAAATCTGATTTTTTTCTCAGAAAACAAGCAGACAACATTTTAATCTTTGTTTTATTATTCTTTATAAAATCATACAATATTTTTCATTTAACTTCATTTTTGTAGCAAGTATTCTCTTACATATCTTCCTCTATCTTCAATCTCCTTTACAACATCTCATACTTTCCATTAGGGTAGCTCCACACACTTCTGTAATACTTTATGTCATAATTCTTTCCGTTCTCTTTCAAGTGTTTCCTTCCAACTACTGCCACAGATTCACTAGAGATTTCTCTAATACTTTTTTCATCCAAGTCTTATAATTTCTCCAGGCATTCTTTCACTCTAGGTTTTTTTCCCACTTCTTTTATTTTCATCTCTGTCAGCCTTTATCCAACGTCAACTTTTGGCCTACTAACAGACTTTCCGTTTTCAGAATCTCTCATTGCTCTCTCATTCTTCAGTAATTCTTTCAGTCTTATTTAGTCAGTAACAATCAAATCAATAATGCTTGCTTTACCATATATACATTTCTCTATAAACCACAGTTGATAATATAAAATAGTTGTCATTGTCATTCATTATAGGACTTTCAAATTTTTCTTTCGGTCTCATTTCCACTCACCTCTTCATTTCACCTAAGAGAGAGAAAGAGAAAGAGACAGACAGAGAGACAAACAGGCAAAACACTAATTTGATGTAGTGGTTAAGGCTAGAAATTGGGAGGTCATGTGTTCTATTTCTGCCTTTGGCACAAAGCCAGCTGGATGATGGGGGAGGGGCATCCATTCCTCAGCCCTAGGAAGCAGGCAATAGCACTGGCATGCCATTTACAAAATGTTTGAGAGGGGGCGGGAGGGAGAGAGAAAGAGAGAGAGAGAGAGAGAGAGAGAGAGAGAGAGAGAGAGAGAGAGAGAGAGAGAGAGAGAGAGAGAGAGAGAGAGAGAGAGAGAGAGAGAGAGAGAGAGACTCAGTATTTTCCTTCGATGATATTCATCTCATTGCTGTTTTAGTTCATATCTAGGAGCTAGAACATAGGACAAATTGGTCTTTTCCTACTATTTTGCCTTTGGAACTGGAATTAAAGGATTGCTAATATGACTATGGGTCAATTGCTTATGATGCAGGTATTCCTAGCTGTATCCCTGGAATTTGGAATATATCAGGCATTATGGCTTTTGGCTACATAGGGTTTGGCAAAAAGAACAAATACTGGAAGAAGAAAATGCAGCAATAGATTTTTGACATGTATTATTTGACAAACTTGATTTTTCCCCTCCTAATAAAGGGCAAGAAAAGGGGATTTTGAGCAATAAAATCAATGTTTTAAGGCTTAGAACATTTTTAAATGATATGCTTATTCCTATTTAGTGTGCATTATCTATTAATGTATTCATTTTTAATTTGTTGAGTAGTTTGGCATAGTAAATAAAAATACTGATCCTCTTATGATATATGCAATATAAATTAAAAGGGCACCATACAGGACTGAAGTCTAAACCAAATTCCACAAAATTACTCTTATTAATTTTGCTGTGAACTCAGTAAGCTAACATTCATGATTTATTGCAAACATATACTTATATATTCTTCCTCTGAGAATAAAATAACCACAGGAAGGCATAGCTGTTTGGAAACCCTATGGTTTTCTGTTCAAGAATGAAATTATAAGATTATGGAGGTGTACAATTAGCTATTCATCAAGGTTTTATATATTATTCATGACATTTGGGGAAGGGAATATCTGATATGATGCCTTCGCTATTACAGACTTGGTTGATCACCAGGATCACCAGAACAGGTCCTGTACATCTGCTAAACTTGACAGAGTGCCAGCTTATGGTTCCTCATGCACAGTCTTTGCTAACTGGACTGCTCTTACCATTAAACATAATTGTTACATCATTTATGCCCTTTTAGAGATCTATCTCAGTACTCAATCTTCCCTGCACACAGGCTGAAAGAATGGTTCTATTATATTTTTACCTGTCCTCTCTTCCTCATATTTTAAGTTATTTCTTTTTTAAAAAACACTGTTTTTATTGTTAGCTTTCCTTTTTAAAATATTATTTTATTGCATTTTGATGTGATTGTACTGAAAGCAGCAATATAAAATAAATAATCTCAGAAAATATGTTAGGTTCAAAAAGCACAGCACTGTGTAATATCCCTGTAATGAAAGAATAAAGGAGAGGGGTGATAATTCAGAGATTTTCTTTTTAGCTATTTGGTTACTGATTCCTTACTTCTTAAATTTTTGTATTATTTTGTAATGATTAAAATCAGATGGTGTGTGTCAATATTATCCCTTCTGGAAAAAACTAGCATTCTTTGGAAGGATTACAAAGTTTACAGAAGGCAGTATGGAACCTAAGGACAAATCTAATGAAAACAGAGCATATTCATCAGAAGAAAAAGCTTGTTTACAGTTGTCCAAAATAAATTTATTTGCCATTACACTGATACATCTATATGCTGAATTAAAGGCAAAGACATTTCTATTCAACCCTATTGAGAAGAATCAATGTGTATGAATTTTTTTAAAAAATCTCTGTTTAGATATATTCTCTTCATGATACACAAGCTAAAATTCTTCATACTGTACTGTAGTATTCATTCCTGATAATTATTTTATATAACTCAATTCCAGTAAAGCTGTGAGTATCTTTTTAGTTGCAGCTTTTCAATGACCTAATTGTGATTTACAGAGTAACAGTGATCTTTGCTCAAAAGCTGAGGTTTGTACATAAAATTATATAGCTATGGCTTCCACTAAACAAAATGTGTGCTGTGATTGAACAAATTCTATTAACCTAGCTTTCATTTGAATAATGACTTTTCTTATTGTACTCAGTCCATTAAATGTGTTAGTAAAATATATGGACAGAATAGATAAAAAAAACTCAGGAAATGTTTATAGGTGTAATCAATTTAAAATAGAATGATTATTCAGATTATTATAGTTAACTGTATTGCAAAAAAGGAAAAAGACCAAAGTTGCATTGTCAATCTACAAACCAAATGAGATTGTCCTAGATTTCTACACAACCAGATTTTTTTAAAGACTTTGTTTCTGCAATATGCTTCGGGTAGGGAATTATACTAACCAACAGGGCTTTTTTTTGTCATAGAATGCCCAGAACAGAGTTCTGGCACCTTTTTTGGATGGAACCTTGTAGGGTAGGCAAGGCAGGTTTTATGACGTGTGTGAGTTCCGGCACCTTTTTTTTTTTTTTTTTTTAGAAAAAAAGCACTGCTAATACAAACGTTTTATAGGCAAAATTGGAGCACAGTTCTTAATGATAAAAGTAAGCAGTGATCTTTATAAAAAGTATTTTTATAAAGTATATTTTATTTGACATCAAGTGACACAAAGCGTAATTGAAGCATTCAATAAAATGAGAATGAAGAATTTTCCTAAATAAATTGAAATTGTGATAACAATAGAACAAAACTGAAGTGATGTACATATCACATAAAACAATATAAAAGAATAAGCCTGTGTGTCTCTCTTTGTGATTCCTTTTTGTTTTTCATTTATGTTCAAAATGCTTTCAAATATATCAAAAGCTCAGCATTTCTAGTTATATCTGTGAATGATTGTTCATTGAATATGATCATGAAATGCCACTATTGAAATAATCCTTTAGAAATCCACTGGAAATCAAAAGGACATTTCTTTGGAAGGGCATGCTAAAATTTTCACATTAGTGTAGCCAAAGGCTCATGAAAGCAGAACCCTGAAAGAATCAATGGGATCCATTTTACAATTTTACAATGACCTTTTTACTTGTTTTTGAAGAATTTAATAGTATTGATATTGTTATTCTTTCTTTTATCATCTTCATAATGTTTTTAGGTTTTCATGCATGGGGATTTGGCAGGCATGGAGTTTGGCAGGCATCTGTAAACCCTTTTCTCATCCCTGAATGGACTTTGACAATTAAATAACTATATGTAAACGCAAACTTTTCATGAAAGCCAATTTCTAAGATTCTGCTATATTCTCGTATTATGGGAAAACCAAATTTACACATAACTGAAAGTAATAAAACATGAGGATTACTCTACTGCTAAGGTCGCCAAGGAATATACCATTTTATTAATTTAATGCAACTTCCACCCATAATGAAACACCCATTTAATGTACTTTCCACCAAATTGGGAAGACAAAGTAGAACGTGTTAGAATAAGAATATATCGAACTCTTGAACCGAATATTCCATGCCATCCCCATTGTTGCATGTGAGAAATATGTTTGAAAAAGCATAGGATTTAAATGACACACTATAAATCCCACACAGATTCTTGTAATAAAAATGTGCACACTATTCTAAAGACAAACAAATTTTGAAATATTAAAATAAGCTACTTTATAGAAGCAATACGGTGGGAATTACTGAAGGTTTGTAATTAGGTTGAGTTAAAAGGAAAATTAATTTGATGCATTCTGATCTTCTTGGACATTTTATAATAAAATTACATTTACACATATGCACAATAGCTGTAATGAATCTTACTGAAATGGATCTAATTCTATATTCTTTCCTTTCAAGTAATTTTAATACAATAACACTAGTTTCTAGAGAATGATGGTATCAATATGTTTCAGTCAATGGTTCATTTTACATATTTCTTCAACCTGTTTTTGATTGATTTCATGTGCATTCCTTCTTCCCATTCTTTAGGACAAGAATTATTTGCACAGATAAAGCTTCAACAGTCCTGCACTTTTAGTGTTTTTAAATATAGAGGTTTCTCTTCCATAATAATTCCTTTTCCTTATTCCCTTTTTTTTAAAAAAAATCCTTCCCCACATCTGTTTCCTCTGCTGAATAAAATCAACTTATGCCACAGCCTAGGGTATTTGGAAGGCTTTTAACAACAGACACTACAGAGAATAAGTTTGGTGGATTAGGCTTGAAAGTTGAAACAGAGGATTTTAGCACACTTATCCACTCTAATCATTGTTATCTTGATCATACAGTTTATATTCCCAGGGCTAACTAAAATTCGATAGCACTTGCAAGTGGGACCATGCTTAGAAGGAAGATAGACAGCTTCTTAAGTACTTCTCAGTGACTACATTTCACACAGTTATGTCTTTGACAACAGAATGGCTCTGTGCTTGTTTTTGATATAACCTTACAGAAAATTGCTCACTTTCACCTGCAGATATTTTTAGTCAATATCACTGATATTGTGTGGTGTCATCATTTTAAGCAGGATGAGAGTCTTCTGAAGAAGTTCACATGTCATCTACATATTGGTCTGTCTGCAAGAATACAGAGTTGACAGAATAAGATGTAATTTTCTGGAAGGAAGATGGTAAGATAAGTTACTATAAAATGTCATTCCTTCTGTTGCCATGCATAAATAGCACCAAACACTTTTTTTTTATCAGCTTCACTGTTCCATTTTGCTCCATTTTATATGTAGTAATATAAACTTCCTAATATTCATTGAATCATTCATTTTTTTCTGTATCTTAACAGCATAGTATATTTATGTAATTAAAGTAAACAAATAAAACCAGGTACCTGGATTGTAATTGCACCACTAGGAAATGTGTACCTCTAGATTCACAATCTTTTTCCTGCTAAAAAAGCCTCCCTAAAATCATAGGTGCAAGTAGATACATCTCGGATGGCACATTTAATGGGATACGGAAGTGTCAAATTATAGAAGAAACTACATAAGTCACAAAGGATGGAAAGAATTTAGACTTTAGCTTTTTGAATACATTTTCAAAAAAAGTGAACTTAAAACACTTGTTTATTTCTACTACTTTGTAAGATATGGAAAATTCTTAATGGAACGTAACATTATCTTGTAGACACATACCCCAAAATACAATTTGCATTTTGAAAACATATTTGGAAAATCCCATTCTTTCCCAGCCTCTTTTCTGAGACTTTGGTTCTTTATTTTAAAAATGCAAGCCTTTTTCTACCTCTAGCAGAAACAAGATTGGAGTCATATAGGACAAAAAACCATATCTTATTCAGAAGAATGTGGATTGTATGGATCCATAGTTATCAATCTAATAGTTGGCTGCATACTTAACACATACTACATAGTTTAGTATATAAATCTAAGAATAAAAATAGATCTCACTCTTATTTCTCTTAGTTTCTAATAATCTTTTGCTGTTAACAGTTCTTGGAACCTTAAAAGCTTGCACCTTTTGACAGATGGTAATTGCCATCTGCCACCCTGCCACAAGATATCTCAAACAATATATCACAATTGTCCTTGTAGTAATAGCTGAGACTGGAAATAGGGAAGAAAACCAAATAAAGTTTTCCCATACACCAAATCTCTCATAGAGCAGGTAGACTAGTCAGCTAGTCATAGGTGATTTGTACTAGAGTTGAACTGAGAGTAGAAAAGGAGAAAAATGGTTAGCAGGTAAATATAGATTTATACAATATCAGATGACCAAAGAAATGTGGGTTCTGGAGTGATTCAAGACTACCAAAGAGCTACCTTAAATGGCATAATTAGTCTACTAGTGCAGATTTCTTGAGGAAGAATATCCAAAGTCATCAGACTGAAGATCATGCAGGGACTAGTCATGAGATGCTGCCAGTCAAGTTTTATTTAAAACCTAAACTGTTTAAGGAATTTAGCACCAGTTACATTTTAGGAGGAAATTGAAGGTATGTTTGTATGTCTTAGATCAGTGGTTCTCAACCTTTTTAATGCTGCGACCTCCAACTGGTCAT
The DNA here is from genome assembly GCF_001527695.2 of Protobothrops mucrosquamatus. Lineage (NCBI taxonomy): Eukaryota > Metazoa > Chordata > Lepidosauria > Squamata > Viperidae > Protobothrops > Protobothrops mucrosquamatus. The sequence continues at coordinate 91,134 of NW_015388083.1, read as the reverse complement.
AAGTCGAGGACTAAACCGGTCATAAGTCGAGGACTACCCAACCGGTCGTAAGTCGAGGACTTTCCCTGCCCGGGAGCGCCACGCATGCGTGGTTCCGCCCCCTGCACCAGCCGAGGTGTAACTGGCAAGCAGCAGAGACGGAGCAGGCCGACCACCAGCTGGCCCAGCTCAAGGGAGGTAAGGCACCCGCCAGAAAAGGGAAAAAAATGGCGGACAGCCTTGCTTGGTGACCCCCGTGAAATGGTCAATCGACCCCAAATGGGGTCGTGACCCATAGGTTGAGAACCGCTGCCTTAGATGAATGCTGCCTGCATAATTATCTAGCTAAAACAATCAAATGCATAGATAAATTAATATTTTCTATAATTGAAGTGCTATTTTTTTTCAAAAAAGAAAATTACCTGAGATCAAACTCTTTGTGTGATATGTCTGGGAATAATCAATTCTAAGAACTCACAATGCAACAGATTTATAATGCTAATTAGCTAGTGTTAGTTAGCCTAATAAAGCTGTGTATCTTAAGCATTGAAAGGAGGAATTAGCAAACTATGGGGCAGAGGGAGGCAAGCTAGTAGAACAGAAAAGGATTGTTATAATTGTTGGAAATGGAAACAAAGGCCAGGTACTTATTACCACATCTGGTGGACATGCCCTAAAGCAAAAAGGTATTGGGCTAAAATACATTTATGGTTGGAGAATGACTAAAAAACAAATAGACTTTATATCAGAATCTAATACTACATGTATTAACAGCAGCAAGAATTGTATTTGCCCAATATTGGAAAAACGAAAACTTACCAACTGAAGAAATACTAATTAAGAAAATTCTAGAGTGTGCGGAAATGGATAGATTGACTTTAGAGATTAAAGAGAAAGAAGCCTCAATCTACTTTAGAACATGGGATAACTTTTATCAATGGCTAGAAAAATGAGTCAGAGAGAAAGGAATGTGACATGTAATTTTGAATATATATTAGTAAGAAGAAGGCTACTGCGTGATTAATTAATACTGTTTATGATAATTAACTACCTCTATTATTCTTAGTTAAATACATGTACCCAGATAATATGCTGTTTGCTAAATATTGAAAATGTTACCTTGGAAAACCCCAACCCAACCCTAACCCTAACCCCAACCCCAATCCTAATCCCAACCCCATTTTATCCCTAACCCTATTAAAACTAATAAAACTTATATTTAAAAAAGAAAAGGATTGTTATACACCTGTAGTAATAGTATGAACATCCTGACCTGTAAGGTATGTGACTGAGATAATTTACCCAGCCAGGGTTTAAATAAGTGAACTCAAAACTTTCTGATGCATTTATCACAAGATGGGGCTAGAATTTTAATAATGGCTAAATGTGGTATTTTGGGGTTCCTGATGTGTACAGCCTACTTAACTCCTGATTGGTCTGATGAATGGCTATATAACTCATTATAAAATATAAAATTTGATGCTTGCTCAATTTTGTCCAGCTTTCTTGGAGTCTTTTTGAAACTTTCCATGCTTCATGCTCCATTCTTTATTATTATTATTATTATTATTATTATTATTATTATTATTATTATTATTATTATTATTATTATTATTATTTTCCCTTTTTCACTTTACAACAAACAAAATACATTTTTTTTCTTAACAGTACTGTGTCATATGACTCTTACATTTATTTACAGTTATTTACATTAATTTTCACACATTTTTATTTCTCTGTTCTAACCAAACATAGCATTTATTCCATATCTCGTAAAATTCTGTTGCTTCCTTGTCTTCCAAAATGATGTAAGCTCATCAATTCCTCAAACAAATAAACCACTTATAATATATAAGAGTATGTCTGGGTTTTTTTAATGTCTTAACTAAAATCTAATGAATCTTTCATGTTCTTTTTCTAATGAAAGTTAACCGAATTAACAGAATAACAGAATTGGAAGGGATCTTGGAGGTCTTCTAGTCCAACCCTCTGCTCAAGCAGGCAACCCTATACCATTTCAGATAAATGGTTGCCTAATCGCCTATTAAAAACATGCAACGATGGAGCACCCACAACTTCTGGAGACAAGTCATTCCATTGATTAATTGTTCTAATTGACAAGAAATTTCTCCTTAGTTCTAGGTTGGTTCTCTCCTTGACTCATTTCCATCCATTGCTTCTTGTCCTCCCTTCAGGTATTTTGGAGAATAGGTTGACCCTCTCTTTTTTGTGACAGCCCCTTAGATAATGGAACACTTCTATCATGTCACCCCTAGTCCTTTTTATTAAACTAGACATACCCAATTCCTGTGATCATTTTTTGTATGTTTTATCCTGCAGTCCCCTTAATCATCTCTGTTGCTCTTCTCTGTACTCTTTCTAGAGTCTCAGCATCTTTTTTATATCATGGCAATCAAAATTGGGTGCAATATTCCAAGTGTGATCTTACCAAAGCATTATAAAGTGGTATTAACACTTCATGTGATCTTGATTCTATCCCGTTTTTAATGCAGCCTAGAACTGCATTGTCTCTTTTGGCAGCTGCAGCACACTGCTGGCTCATATTTAAGTAATTGTCCACTAGGACTCCAAAATCCCTCTCACAGTTACTACATTGAGCCAAGTACCACCTATTCTATAGCTGTGCATTTGGTTTTTCTTACCTAAATGTAGAACCTTACATTTTTTAGCATTGAATTTCATTTTGTTAGATTGGGCCCAGTGTTCCAGTCTGTTCAAGGACCTTCTGAATCTTGAGCCTATCTTCTGGATAGTGTTGGCTATTTCTGCCAGTTTGGAGTTGTGTGCAAATTTGATGGATTCTCCTCATCCAAAACATTGATGAATATGTTGAAGAGTACTGGGCCTAAGACAGAGCTTTGGGGTACCCAACTGCATACTTCCCTCAATGTAGATGCAGTTCCATTAAGGACTATGTGCAAGTAAATTATCATTACAAAGTAAATTTTCATTACACAGCACTCTCAAACAATGTGTTACAACTGTAATCTGTCCTCTCTGTGACAGTGATACTTCTTTTTTGTTGTCCAAAGTTTGTTCTTCCAAACTCTTCTCAGACAGCTCAGCAACAATTTGCTGTTTTGCCTTTTTTAGTACCACTTTCTTCTTCCCCACCTAAATAAAATAAAATAAAATCCACTTTAGCTGCCTATTCTGAAAACATTCTGTTGATAAACTGAATCGTAACTAAAAGTTAAGATACCAGAGGCAAGCCATGGAGCCAAAATAATTGTCTGCACATTGATAACTTAATTGAATTTCAGCAAAACTTTGAGCTCTGGGGAGGCAGGAGGACAACTTCCCCTGAAGCCACACTTCTCAGTTTAACAGTTCACTTCATCAAAAGCTGAGGCTAAGATGTACAGATTGTATAGTGGAAGGGAG
>NW_015388083.1:36192-87147 GCF_001527695.2 Protobothrops mucrosquamatus | reverse complement strand
CAGCCATTTACCTATTTGATGGCCTTGGACTTGTAACGTCTACTGGCTTCCCCACTTGTGGAAAGCTGGCAGGAAGCACTGGAAATGACAATCATGTGACAATGGCTGTGGTGGTGACATGCCAAAATGGCATCATTGAAGCAATTGAAGCAGACACAACTTTGCCAAATTTAAATCCCATGGGAGTCATGGGTCCCAAAGTTTGAATGCATTCTGTAAGCCCATTTGAGGTAAGTTGATTAAAGAAATGTTGCCTTATGCTGCACCATTTTGCCTAATTGAAGACTACAAAAAAATCAAACAGACTTTTAGTAGAATGTAGATAGTCAGTTGTTATAATTATGTCAGCTTTTTTGTTTGCTTCTGTTTTCTTAAATATGTTCAAATACTCTTTGAGGAAAAAAACATTTTTGCTGAATTGAATAGGTCACATGCTGAGAGGTATAATTTTGAGGATTAAACTGTGTGGTATCTTTTTATCATGCAATTAGAAATAAGCCTATACAATTGCTTCTCAATTTGGTAATTTTTTAAATTAGTTAGTTTGGGATTAAAATAAAATTTTCAAAATTAAAATAAAATAATAAACCACCAAATGTTCTATTCAAACAAATGGGAATTTGCTTTGGTTCCTCAATCCTATATGTCTCATATTTATGAAGACATGTATTCATAGAACATGTATTAAAGATTGTATTGTTTTTTAAAATATTGATCTTAGGGAAAGGCTGAGTGTGCTGTGAAATCAAACAGATTTTTTTTCCTCCAAGATGTCCCATGGATGGGGAAAGTATATAAAAAAACTCCTCAGATAAACATTTTAAGGAATCTTCCATATAAAGATATACAGAACGATTTAAGTTTCTAGCAGATCACAACATGGAATGGATCTGCTTTTTTCAAAGGGGAAACTGTTTTAAGATGTTCCAAGTTGTATTTACGCATACAATTTACTGAGAATATAGAGAACATAAAATTCAGAGACAATCAAATATAAAGCATAATATAAATCAAATCAAAGATCAAATTCTAACCCACTGCTTATTTAAGGTTTTTTTCTATTCCTCTAGAGAAATGGTGACAAATGTAATAAATGTTATCTCTGGGCCAATTTATAACCAGGATTTTTCCCCCTGCAAATTCCTGCATTTTTCCTGCAAATTCCATTTAAATCTGAGGTTGGAAAATAACCATGGCCTTCATTTTCTTCCCTCACTTCAGCATACCATCTGTTCCTTTTCCCCCCTGAGATTTCTAACTCTTTCCAATTTTAGAAGACAAAAGATTTTTCTTCTATCTTCCAGAAAAGGAAGAGTTGAGAAGTTCACCTTTAGCTACATGTTCAAATCCATGTTTTGGTCAGAAACATCCTGCTTGAGATAGAGTTGCTATTGTATATAAAAGTAGTTAATTTTTATGCTTTAATAAAAAATTGATTCCCAATATTTTTAATCAAGATAATTATTCTGCTTGAATTGTTACTATTGTGATGATTTCCCCTGCAATTAAGATGACATGAAATTCAGCAAGGATATCCCTTCTCACCTCTATTTTTTTAACTTGTATAAGAAACTTTGGACTATTTAATTAGGCAATCAGGAGGACATGCAGAGGATTTGAGTAGCAGGAACTGCACAATGCTGTTGTTATATGCAAAGAATAGATTAGACCTTTTCATGATGATCAGATATATTTATCCAGCTTTGTGAAAACACGGTGAAAACAAATCTCACTTTTAATTAATATACATTTTTAGAGTATTACTGTTGGAAGGTAGAAAGGAATAGTAACTAATCAAGCTAACATAAAGCTGACATGCCAATTAAAACAAATATTATTATTATAAATAAACAATAAATAAAGTTTTCTGTTCAGGTGCAATGTCCTTTTTCTATTCCAGGAGAGTGCATATGTGAATACTTATAAGCCTAACTTAACAAGTATAACAGAATTAGTTACTGATCCCCTTTTAAAGTTTCTTAATGTTTCAACTGCCTGCAGATTTTGCTTCTACAACTCTCCTCATAGCTGCCAACCTAATCCCATGGATATATTATGCTAATCTCCTTCTTAGTTTAGCCTTTTTTTTTTTTTTTTGCTTTCTTGGGAGAATAGCCTTGAATATCCTAGTCTGGTAGTAATCCAGAAGAGGTGAACCTTGACAATTATAGCATTGAGAAGAACATTTTTTTTTCATCTAGAAATAGTTGTCTATGTTAATTTCAGTGTGGTATCTTAAACAAATCGACATTAATATTAAATTTTAGTGGAATTTTCAGATCCTACGGACTTTTCTTTATAGCTTAGGCGGTCAGAATAATGGAGGTATCAGTTTTCCAATTTTTAAATTATTTAATGTATAAAAGTCTACTAAACTAAGCTCAATAATATTGTAGAATTAAAATAATACTGAATTTATGTTATCTATCTATGATAAATACTAGTAAATTATATCTGAATTGTTGCAAAAAAAAAAAAAAAAGATCTGCCCTGCTGAGTGACTTTGGTCTATGTCTCAAAGAATAGGGGCTGAAACCTTATAGTTACAGAACCTCTAGTTTAGATATCCAGAAGGTGGCGTTATTGAAATAATTTAAACTTTTGCATTTTTCACCCTTTAATTGTCAGAATGGCAGCACAAATTGTGAGAACTCCATCTCTCACACATATCAGAGATAGGGAAGGAACTCCAGGTGTGACTCATAGTGAAGAAGTGTAGTGGCAGAAAGAACTACTAAGCTTCCAACTTAAAGCAAGTAGTGGGGTCAGGCTATGAAAACCCAGAGGCTGTACACAGTGTAGGCTCAGCTCTTAGGCTGCATACCTAAATCTAACATTATTTATTTATTTAAATTTGTATACCGCCCTATCTCCCTTACGGGACTCAGGGCGGTGAACAGGCGATAATAAAAATCACAATAAATATACTCAAATTTCTATTCTAAAATCAAATTAAATAAAGGCCTGCTCTAAAATACCCCATATAAAACCTTTACTAAAAGATAATTAAAACTACGCCAGGCTGGCCGCATGAAATAGATGGGTTTTCAGGGCTCGGCGAAAAAGGCACAGGTCCGCAGTTGTACGTAGGTCAGGGGGTAGGTCATTCCAGAGGGCAGGAGCTGCCACAGAGAAGGCTCTCCCCCTAGGGGTTGCCAGCCAGCATTGACTGGCCGACGGCACCCTAAGGAGGCCCTCTCTGTGGGAGCGGACTGGTCGAAGGGAGGTATTTGGTAGGAGGCGGTCTTGCAAATACCTAAGTCCATTGCCATGGAGCACTTTAAAGGTTGTTACTAACACCTTGACGCGCACCCAGAAGGCCACTTCTTTAACCAAAATAAAGATTCTTATACTAACTAAATCTGGAGAATTAAAACAATAAACCCTGATATACAGTAACTCCTAATAAATAATTTTTGTATACTAGTTGTTACTAGCTCATCTAATTTTCTGTCCTTTTTCAGAATTGATTCTTTTCATACTAGACATGAAGTATTCAGAACTGTGAGTCAGGCATATCTATACATTTGTGCTTCAAGAATTCCAATTTCCTAAATAATAGATTTTGTCCCCCTCCTCCAAAAAAAAAGGAAAATGATTAGAATGAAAGAGGATATAATTGGTCTATAAATTCCTGAAGATAAAGAATATTTCAAATAGTTGCACATACCAATGTATAAGTGTTGGCTGATATAGACTTAACATATACTTAAGATCATTATGTAGCCTATATACTGTCGTTTCTATATACTGATTCAGCCTTGGATAAAGTGTGATGTCCTTTCACCAGCTCAATGATTATTTCAATTACTGTGCAAAATTTTATTTTCTAGCTTCAAAATAAAGCACTAAGAGTAATAGAACCATTGGGGAAAACATCCGTGATGGGAAGTTCCTTGAAAATGTGTTTGGAAATTATTCTTATGCATTCACCAATAAAAAAGGAAAATGCCAGTTCAACAACATGGGCTCTTATATTGAACATTGGCTGGTAGAAGGTATTAAGCTTCTTTATACCCAACAGATATAAATTTTGTTTATTTGTTGTTTTGTCTTGAATTAAATGAAACCTTACTCAGCTTTGCCATCTATAAATAAATTGAATGAGTATGCATTACTGCATTGTGCCTTCTTCTTGTAGCCAAACTAGGTTTTATCATCTGGAATAAGTAAAGGAGACAAAAACAGTATCATCTCCAGCATTGGAAAGACATGTATGCGCTCATTTGGCTTTCTTTACATAAGAAAAATAATCATCAAAAATAATCAGATTTATGTTAGGATCTGCCTGGTCTTAGACCTGTAGTTTTCTGCAGACTTCTTTCAAGAGTACCTGATGTGCAATTTGCTGTGATTAAATAACATTATTATTAAGATATTGTATGCTTGTACTCTTTATTAATCAATAGTACACTCTGTAAAATTACAAGATACCTCTTCATTTTGTTAGTTGTTCATTTCCTGGCATTTCCAGAACATCTGCTTTGTATTGCCAAGAAACAGCCAAACATCCCATCAAACAAGATGATACCAGAGGGTAACCCTTTTTTTAGCCATCTGTTGATTTTTTAGCTGTATTCAGAAATTATTTTAAAAGGGAGGAGGAGAAGAACCTCTCGTGGCCAATACATTGCGCAAGACAATTATTAGGCTGAAATATACAGCTCCTCTTTAATGCCACATGCTATTGTTCTGGAGAGAAAGAAATAGGGGGGGGGGGGGAAAGATCAAAGAAAATAAATATCTGATACTCAAATCTTCAAAATAATCTTTTGATCATGGGATGGATGGTGAATATAATATTTTGAACATATCAAGGACCTCATGTCATAGAGTGAGCATTTTGAAAGGAAAACTCACAGGACTGAAAAAAAGAATATAAAATGGTTTCTCACTGATGTCCAAAGCATTAATGAAAAAAAGGAAGAAATTATAAAGATATTGTTTATCATTATAGCAAGATTTGGTATAAAAATATTTGTTAAGAAAAATTGTAGCAATATGCAATACATTAAGAAAATTCAATTCTATGGTTCTTCTATAGTTGCGTTTGTCATAATTATTTCACTGATAAAGGAAAAACTCAATATTATTGCCTTCTTCTGTCATGTTATCAAATGGAAGTTGGATAAAGAAAGATTGCTATCTATATGCTTCTATATGCAACAATAAAAACTTTATTTCAATAAAAAGAGAGTACAGATGCAAATACAGTTACAAATCAGTATCAGTAAAGGTTTGGATTTCATATAAAGGGTTCCTGTGACCAAGAACTACTAAATCAATCATGAGTACTGAAATGATCACAATTGTACTGCAGCCTTCCACCAATAAAGTTCAACATGTATCCCACTAGAATTCTATGGATGTCAAGTTTCTTCTAATGTAGGCAATATTGAGTAGTCAGTATAAGACATTTTCACATATTTCCAGGAAAATAGTCATTAGATACCTGAATTGTTAGGCTAACAGACCCTTTAGGGTTCCTTTATTTAAAAACATGACAGAATTATTATCCTATTTATAGGGCTGCATTTGTAATATACATACTGGGTATTGGGAGAATGAATAAAATAATCACTAGCCACATGTGAAGATGGGAGCATTATGACATGAAGGCTACTATTATGTTCATGTTTGAAGAACCTACCATGGCAATTCCTGATTGAAAGAATTAGCCAGCGACATTGGCCATGGATGCCAGAGGAGGCTCTTTTCACATTCCTGGTATTTTCCCATTGAAGTGGTACCTATTTATCTGCCTGCATTTGCATGCTTTCAAACTACTAAGTAGGTAAGAGCTGGGACAAATTGATGGGAACTCATTTCATCACACAACTCACTCTGGTTTTGAACTGCTGAGCTGTTGACCTCTCAAATCTACAGTCGACTCTGTAGGACTTCAGTCCCATCACATCAGGAAGGAAAAATCAAGATAGCATCTGTCCTACCCTTTGCCTCTCATTGGAAAAAGACAGAGCTAGTAGAATTTAAAAAAATAAAAGTTGCAAAATTACATTCTTTAAGCTACAGATCTATTAAATTTAGGAAAGCACCCTCCCTAAAACAAACAACAAACTTGAGGAGGATTCTATTCTATTCTATTCCATTTCATTCCATTCTTCCATTCAATTTCTATAGCCATCCAACTCAATCAATCGACTCTGGATGGTTTTCTCCATCTAGGCCATAGTTCTCTTTTAAAGTAAACTGAATAATCTTTTTATAATAGTCAAATTTCTTAAAATAAATAAAAAAAATTGGGAAATTGAATGTGATTCTATTTGTGAAAGGATATATATTCTGTTTCCTCTACAGCAGGGGTGTCAAACTGCTGGCCCATGGGCCAGATGTGTCATCCAGAAGCCACGCCCACCCAATTGCCGGCAATGGCAAAACCGTCCCGATATGTTGCACGACGTCATGTGACGTCGCGAGTTTGACATGTCTGCTCTACAGGCATCAGTTTAACAATCTAAAGACAGCAGCAGTAGCTTGGCCAATCTTACTGTAACTGCTTTAGATGAAAAGCCAAGTGATTTTAATTGGATAACCTGCTCTATTTGAGCTACACAGCAGACTGTGATTCATTAATCACCAAAACCTTTGTTTTGCCAGTATTATTTTCCAGGTTGTAATAATGGGTAGTGTTTGTGATGTAACAGAAGATAACAGTGGTCTCTGCATCACCACCTGCAAATATATAAGTACTATTGATGAATATGATGTTCACAACTCTACTGCAGGAGAAAGATGCAGATGGTCCCAAGTGCAAACAAAGGAGGTGATTGGCCTCTGTTAAGGTAAAGCTGGGCACATACTATTTCCATGGACAATAGCAAATTGAAAATGGAAATTCATGTAGCAGCTTTTCTAAAAATAATTTTTTGTTACTTCATAAAATACTTGCATTTTATAAAATCTCACCCATCATTTATGATCTATTCTGCCTTTTTCTCAGATAGCAACCACTGCAAAAAGCTTTACAGCACAGTGCTCATATATATCAGCCCTTGAGATAGGAAGCATATGCAAGCAGTTTTATCAGCAAAATATCTCAGATCAAAATGCTATGTTACTATTACAAGGATGTCAGTTCTGTACCTCAATAAATATTTGTCAGTGCAAATATTTAACATCAGAGTTGCCAAGAACCGGCAATTAAATCTTGATGTATGTGTAGTAACTTGCAATATGACATCTTGTTTTCAGCTTCTGTTAGCTAATTTCTCGCTCTTTAAAAATCCTCCTACAAATTAATTGTATGGCTTCTAGACTTAGGTGCTTTAATCTGTCATCATTGATAATAAGAGTGTAACTATATCTTGCTTTAGTTAACTAAAGTTAACCAACTAAAGAAACTAACTAAAGTTTCTCTGATATCTGGAGTTTTTCACCGTAATTGTGGAAGGGACTTGCAAAGGATAATGTACTAGGTATAATAAAGAATGCCACAGTAGCATGATTTTAATTGATGTTATTCAATTTTCTGTTACAACACCTGCTCTCTGGAACAGCATCCTCCAGAGAAGGCAACTATTCAAAGAAGCCCTTAAACCTGGCTCTAGTCCTAGAGATCAGTTGGGTGACAGACCTCTGGTGGGAAGATTTTAGTTTTTTGGATGTTTTGCTATTTTTTCTTAGTTGTTATTGCTAACAATGCATATGCAACTCATCACCTGCTTCCTAGTGCACACACACAAAAAAACAGTCAGACCCAACATAAGGAGAAACAGAAAGACAGGAATACACAGAAGCAACACATAAGGACCCATCCTGTTAGTGTCTCATAAATATCCATACACAGATGTCAGGTTATTCCAAAGCAAAATAATTCAAAATTATATTTTCCAGATAATTAGATTTAGTTTAGTTTTTAAAAATGGATCCATTATGAGAGAATTCTTGAAACTATTGAATGTCAAATACATTCAGTGCTTAATTTGTGTTATAATAAATGTTCAATTTCTTCTACCTGACTGCTAGAAAAATAGTTTTGGGCAGGTGACAGAGTTTCCATCTGGTCCTTATTTTAGTAATAGTTTGATCTACTGTCATATTACTTAGTTTTGACTGTGTATAAATTGGAAAAATAAATGCAATAAATTAGAATCTCACAGACAATGCACACATAGCTAACACGGTATATTAATACTGATTAATTCCTATAAGAAAATAAGTATAAACATACAAACGTGTGTGATATGTTAGTTCTTAAACAGGAAAAATGCTGATATATCCTATTTTGCAGGATCCAATCTGAATCAGTCACCAGGAGCAGAGGTTCTGTCTTCTGAGCTTTCAGACTCATATTGGAACCCATCTTCAGGGAACTTCTCCCTAGCAGAGTGTGTGCTTTGGGCCATTCTGTGTGTGGTGCTTTTATGGTACCTGTTGTATGTGGCTTGTTAGATGTTGATAGCTGGCTATTAGGTTGCTGGCTGTTGTTTGTTTGTGCTACCCAGACCTTGCCTTCTAAGTACTTGCTAAGCTGGTGATAAATCAGCATTCCTGTTGACTGATGGGAGGCCCATTTCTGAGGTTTGAATAACTTCCCTGGCTGTTTTTATGCCTGCTCGTCCCAGTGACCAACCTAGATTGGATCCTGCAAATTATCCTGGGACACATATCCTATTTTCACCCCTGGCACAGAAATTGGTTCCGGGATCATATCTGCCAGTTCCTTCAGGACTCTAGGATATAATCCATTTGGTCCTAGAGGTTTGAACTCCTTGCCTATGTTGACCTGCATTCCTGTTCTGTCTCTCACGTGGTGCTGCTTTTCATAGAACAAATGTTAAGTCCATTTATTTATATGGCATTTGTATTTCAAACTATTGGAATTTTTGGGCTGCATATCCCTGCTGTCAACTCTACAATGAACCTGGCTGCAGCCATCTTTCTCATTCTAGGTTGCCACAGGAATGGAAGGGGATATGGAGGATTTCTGCTAGTCTAAACATTTCACTGTCCTGTGAGAACCAAGGTCATTTCTGTCGGTTAGATGGGGGGCATGAGCATTTGGTTAGAAAGCCCGCCAAACTATTTTATTGGGAAACTTGGCTAATTGCATAGCAATAGGGTGGGGAGTTTAACTTTGTAATAGTATTTCTCTTTGAAGGGGATTTCAGACTTGGTTTCACTTTTGACTGTGCCGATACTAGGTAGCCAGCCAATAAACATGTTCTTTGAGGAAACTTCTAGCCTCAGAGTTCTGATTTGTTTAGTCTCATCTATTGGAACCTTGACATTAAACCAAGTCCCTTACAAAATGTTAATTTCTCTGGGGTGATGAGCCCCAGCTGCCTGCCCACCACCTTTGGGAGGACAGTGAGGACTCAGTGAAGATTTCGTTACGGAGAAGAAAGATGAATCCACCGCCAGCCGCACTGGGGATTCAGCCTTCAGAGCACAAGTGGCTGCTTTGACTGCTAAAGAAGTGCTACAGACAGGGGCTCATCTGAAGATTCAGATAATTCAACCTAGAAAGTTGGTGCCGCAGGAGAGAACTACAATCTTGATGGAACTCTATCAGGTGGAGGCAGCCCCACAGCACAGAAACACCCCAAGACTGCTGAAGAGGAGCTTTTGTTGATTCTGCTCCATTTTAGTAGAGGGAGAAACTCATTATGAGATAAAACACATTCTTGACTCTAGATTACATAAGGAAAATGTACAATATTTGGTGCAGTGTAAAGGTTACCCCAGTGTTATTTAAAGAGAAGAAAGATGGTCTTTGAGACTCTTTGTGAATCTTAAAGGGTTAAACACTTTCAGCATAGAAAATATATACCCCCTTCCTCTCATGAAAGACATACTAGCCCACCTGGCTAAGGGCAAAATTTTCACAAAACTGGATTTGAGGGAAGCCTATTACTGGGTGCGAATTAGAGAGGAGGATGAATGGAAGGCAGCCTTCAATTGCCCTTTGGGGTGTTTTCAATTCAAAGTGATACCTTTTGGACTCTAAGGGGCCCCTGCTGTATTTATGCAATTGATAAACCAGGTGCTACATGATCACTTATATAAAGGGTTTTTGGTTTACATTGACAATATCCTCATCTACACTAAAACCATGGAGGAACATGTCAAATTAGTTCGGGAGGTGCTCAAGAAACTACTGAAAGCTAGCCTCTATGCTAAACTTTCTAAATGCAAATTTCATCAGATGCACCTCAATTACTTTGCTTAGTCCCATCTATTGGAACCTTGACACCTGCAGTAATATTATATATTTATAATATTTATTAATTATAACTATTATGATGTCAATTTGGATAACTGAAATATTGGAATTTGATACTTAAAACAAATGTGGTTTAAATTTAGACAGAGCAGCATGAAACTTGCAAGATTTTTTTTAAAGGAAAAATGAGAATATTTGTAGCTCAGGATAAAAATGAGGGGTACTTGGTGCTGGTGCTTGGTGCTGAGATTGATTTTTTTCTTGTAGACATTTCATTACCCAAACTAGGTAACATCATCAGTGCTAGTAGGGAATTGTTCTCAATTTATATTCTACTGGCTTGCCTTGTCAGTATTGGTGGGAATTACCTTGGTGGTTCTTTTATTGGCCTGTTTATTCTTAGCTTGTTTGGCAGTTCCTTAACTGGGTTTTTTTTTACTTCTTGGTCATTGGTCTGATGTTAATTTTGGTGTTAATCTATGCTCATTTGGGTGCTGATTGCTGGTGAGAAAGTGTTTTGTTTTTTTTTTATTCCTTTTTAGTTTCTTGATTGTCTCTTGCACAGTGGTTGTAGATTAAAACACAAATTAGAAACAGGTAGAGAATAAAATGTCAACAGATAGAGAGAATGTAGAAGAATTTTCCCTCAGAAAAATTACTATCTATTCATTCAAACTCAATTAGATTTCTATTTGCAAGCATAAATACTTGATAGGAAAACTTATTGGATAAAATGAGACTGACACCTGAATAAATTTGCACAGGTACTGTGTTCTAAATTTCCAGTAGTATAAATATTAATAATCAATCATAGAATCCAGATTTGAGAATTGGGAATGGGCTGGTTCTTTTCTTTGTACTGGGTTTGGTTCCAATGGGTAATAATGGGGGAGACAGGGAAATATCTGACCTATGACTCTTACTTTTTGGGATGCCTTAGGGCTCCATTGTCCCAAAGAGTGCTTTTTCCAAAAGGCAACTGGACTTTCTTGGGTTTTTTTCCTTTGAAAAAGTTTTGCTTCTCATCCAAGAAGCTTCTTCAGTTTTAACTGACTGGTGGGGAATGCAAGGATTTGTATTCCTAGCAGTCATCTGATCATTAGCACTCTGAGGATTAGTCATTAGCTCTCTGAGAGTCATTGAGGCCACTTGGGGGCTCATCTGTATCCTCAAAGTATAAATCCTTCCAAAATTCTTCCAAAACCAAGAAAGTCTAGTTGCCTTTTGGAAAAAGCACCTTTGGGACAACCATGACCTGGATGATTGAGAATCTTCATAGACATTTAAGGCTTAGTTCTCTCTCATTTCCTATTTAACATTTACTGAGATCACTGGGTGGGCTTGTATGACAGTTATCTTCAACATATCTCCACCCTTGGGCCACCTGATAATGCCATGATCTTGGAATGTGGTGACACTACCACAGTCAGACACACCATGCACACCATGGGGTAGTACATGCTAGAAGAGCATGTACAACTGTGGCTAGTACAGCCTATACACAACTTTGGGTTGTACACTGGTTGCATCCATGCTGCATTTGATGTCTTTGTGACCTCTCATTTGGATAACTGCAATCAACTGTACATCAGCTGCCCTTGAAAAGCTTTCAGAAATTTCAATTAGTGCAAAATGTGGCTGCATGGCTAGTAAATTGTGTCATATATCTGACACATGTAAAACCACTAGTACATGAGCTTCATTAGTTACCTGTATATTTCCAGATGCAATTCAAGGCACTGGTTGTCACCTTTGAAGCTCTTCATGACTTAGGCAAGATTCTCATTTTGTTGTTTGTGGGTCAAATACATATTTCTTTTGAAGCTTCAAACTTCTTTAAAGTTTTAATTAACTTTAACTTTTGAAAGTCATATAATCATCAATATAATTTATAACACATAAATCATACTACAGTGGAGTTCAACATTCTTTTACTCTTCTGCTCTTTAACAGGAAACTATTGAATGGCAATCTTATTTGAAGAAGTTTAGATATTCTCTTTGTCTCCTATTAAATATTGACTCACTGAATGCTAATCCTAATGCTATTCAAATAAGCCAAATGCTGAAAAAGGTTAGATTTATACAAGACTCTATAGGATGCATTATTATATACCTAGGTAGGTAGTAGTAATAGTAATAATAGTAATAGTAGTAATAGTAATAATAGTAATAGTAGTAATAGTAATAGTAGTAATAATAGTAATAATAATAGAGTTGGAAGGGACCTTGGAGGTCTTCTAGTCCAACCCCCTGCTCAGGCAGGAAACCCTATACCAGTGGTGGCGAACCTATGGCATGTGTGCCAGAGGTGGCACTCAGAGCCCTCTCTGTGGGCACGTGCGCCATGCCCCAGAGATGGCAACTGTCCCTCCATCCCCCTTTCCTTCTGATCTTGTTGGGGATGTGCAAATTGCCTTCGTTGTGAGCTCCGGTGTTGTTTTTCCCATATCTTAAGCGTTTGATATGCCGGGCAAAGTTCTATATGGCGATTAATAGAATTGCCATCAGAAAGCCAGGCTTCCTTAAGTAGGCGGCCTCCCTTAGTGGTGTTTCTAGATATAGGTTGTGCACTGTTAAGATCAAATTCATGCCCATAGTTGGCCATATGAGTCCAAATCTGTGAACATTGTTCCTGTCTTTTAACTGCCAGTGCATGCTCATGCACCCTAGTTTTTAACCTTTTAGTAGTCTCCCCAACGTAATTGCAGAAACAGTCCTTGCACTTGATCTTATTTATTATCGAAGATTTTTCTTCGCTGCAGAGTGGGTCTTTTGGGTGCATGATCTTGGTCTGTAAAGTTTGGTCTGGTTTATGGGCCACTTTTATATTAAAGGGGGCCAGTAATCTTGTATTATGCTCTGATGATGTCAGCAGTGTTGGCCGATGAAAGCTTAGCTTTAGCTTTTGTATTAAACAGTTTTTGTTTTAATATATATATATAATATTTTAAATTTTCTCTTTGATTACTAGTCACACACACACACACACACACACACACATATATATATATATATATATATGTGTGTGTGTGTGTGTGTGTGTGTGTGTGTATGTGTATGTGTATGTATATGTATATGTATGTGTGTGTGTGTGTGTGTATATATATATATATATATATATATATATATATATATATATATATATATATGCATAACACAATGTATCAAAATCTCATTAATTTAAAATATACTTTTATCTTAAGCTTTGACATTCTTACACTACAACCAAGAAAGGTCTCGCTTCAAGTCCAATATTAACCATATCATCCCATCTCCACTCATGGTATCCAAAGCAGGAGATGAAGAAATGACTATTATTTTATTAAAAGTCATTCTTTGTCAGCTAAAGGCTTTGAAATCCATCCAAGAATTTATCTCTACTCCTCAGGCATTGATTCATAAATGATTCATAAACATCTTTCACTTCAGGTTCAATGGGTTATAACTGATATGACTGGACCTTTCTTGAAATTAATTGTTAAAGCTTCTGGCATAATTATTATGATTAACAATGATTGACTTAAGTTGGATTCCACTGCCAGTTTTAGGAGTGTTTTAATTATTTAGATGATATGTCCTATGATCATACTATTATGGGAAAATGGTTTACTGAGATTTTAGAACCTAAATTAGAAGAGAATACTTCCATCCATAAAAGGGAATCATTAATGAGAAGTATCTTTTGAGCATACATAGATGAATTAAACTTGACTGTTCATCGGCATACTGAACAATGGAATTATATGTTGCATTCAGCTGTGCATATTTTTTCCCTTCTGATTTGATTATGTTTTGTATTCCTCGCTGTTATTTTAATACATTTAAGTATGCATAATTGATTTCTCTTATACATCAGATCGCAGCCCAATCACTTTACATTTACAGTTTCAATAGTTTACTAAACCACCTGGAAGTTAATATTCTAAATTTTTCTAATGAATGATAATGAATTTAAATAGTGGCTTAATCCTGAGACAGTGCAGAACTTTCAATTTAAAAAGGAAAAGACTGGTTCCTTATTCTTTGAGTAGAAGATTATAAAGCATATATGCATTGTTATCACAGACACATAGTATAAGAAGAAATTTAAAATATGCTTTTATGTGTATATACAATATGTGTGTATATATGTGTACATACACACACACTCGTGCACACCAAAATATAATATAAAATATAGTTAAATCTGAAAAGTTTGCATTATATCCAAGGTTGTACATTCAAACTTCATAACTATCTGATATACTATAGTTAAAAATACATGCCAAGAATAATTCAAAAGAGATATTTATTTATTTAATGTGGAAAAATAAATTTAAACTCTGACTATCTGTTTGGTAGAACAGGTAGAGTATGAGCTGAAAAATATCAAGCTGAATTGAGTTTGTATTAAATTGTTTATGTGAAAATACTAGGAAAATAATGAGTGCCTTGGCCATATCGCTGGCCAAACGAGGAAAAAAAAGGACATAGAGGAGAATCATTATAATTATCAATGTTCCCTTGAAAACAAACATTTTCATTTTGTTTAAATTTTACTCAGATTTTTATAGTAAACTTGAGATCCTTTGTGATGAAGCCTTTTAAAACTAAATTTTACCTTCCATAGTTTGATTCCACACAGTAACTAATATTAATGTCTTCTTTGATGATGGAGGAGATTTTTTAAAAAGTGATTTTGAATATGAGTAATAGTAAAGCAGTGGATTGGATAATTGGGACTATTTCTTACTAGATATCCTCCAACACAGGGATCTTCAATCCCTGGTCCGTGGCCTAATGCTGGGCCACAACCCATTTGGAACCAGGCCACAGAAGTGGTGGGCGAGCACGCAAAATGAAGCTGCATTTGTGAAAGTGGTGCACATGCACAAAACCATTCTCTCTCCCCTTCCCCTACCTCTGCCTCCACCGGTCTGGCGAGTCGAGCAAGAAAAGTTGGAGACCGCTGCTCCAACAATTATTCCTTGTTACCTACAATGGTTCTTACTCATAATAGTATATAATATTATATTTAATTCTACATTTAAGAATGCCAGAAATGTCAATTATTACAAAACATGGCTTCTAAATTATCAATTGGTAAATTATTTTATTAAACTGAAATATCTACACTAGTTGTCAGTTGTTTTCAAAGTTAAATTCAAGGTGTTAGATTTTAATCCTTAAAGTCTAAAATGTCTTAGATTTAGGTGCAACTGTGGGAGTACATTAAAATGTCCAGATGGCAGTAGCCACAATTATATTATCAAAATTCTATCCTTTTTTCACGTGTCATACAATTAAAAAGGGGCAGGGCTTCAATCACACAGTTGTAGCTGCCATCTAGATTTTTTGACACATAAATGCACCTGCATCATGTCTTTGTTTAGATTCTATTTTATTACAAATTGATTGCAAGAGATTCCTTTCAAAGATGTTTCTGCTTGTAGAGACTCCTATGTCAGTTAAGATGTATTCCATTCTAACTTTTAGAAATTTTATCTGGTTGCCAAATAAAAAAGTGTATTGTTTCAGTCTAATAATCTTGATTCAGTTTTATGAGATAGATGAGTGGAAATGTTTCAAAATTCTTTTGAACTCTAGTCCTCAGTAAACAATTAAAAGAAATTCAAGATTTTATTTAAAGGTTTTAATGTAGAACAACGAGAAAACAATAGATTGATTTATTCAGGATTTTTTTGAGGGCTCATTTGGAATGCCTGTATATTTAGCTAAGTTTGATGCTGAAGTAAGTTTCCTTTTTTTCTGAAGTTGTAATATTTAACAGCTATTTGGAAGAATGTACAAAATAGTGGAATGTATATAACTATACCTATTGAATCTGGCAGCTGCAGATGGATAAGAATATATTTGTTCATTTTTTTAAAAGCGCTGATGCAGGAAGCAGAAAAGCTAGTAATGAACCAAATGCAGCCATAGATAGATAAATCAAGAAAGACATGTATAATCTAGATTTAAAGAGAGCAAGTCTAGTAGACATTGTAATATAAGTACTAACTAATTATAATCTTTAAGTAAAGTATGATGTGAAAAACAATTATGCATATAGAATTCACATAATATGACAGGAAATTTGGATCTTCATGTATTCAAAGGAATAAATGAAAAGAGTTTTAGGCTCTGAATGTTATAGAAACTTTATTGCACAAAGCATAGCAAGGTATGGTCTTCTCGTACCTTGCACTCACAGCTTCAATGAAAAGCAGAAATAAAGGCAACACTTACTCTAATATAATAAATAAGACTATTATGTAAACTCACATTTTCCATATTTCTCGAAACCCTTATTCTTTTTTTTGCCCATCACTCTCATTACAATCTGCTGTCTGAAACAATTTTGCCCACCAAATATGAAATTAATTGGTGTGATATCCTGCTGTATTTATGGCGTGGGTACATAAATTCACAGTGGTAATTGTCAACAACCAATTGATAACTGTAACCTCAACTCAACACATTTGGTGGAGGGAGGGGGAGAAAAAGCATGAGGCAGCCAACGTAAGCAGATTTAATTGATTGATGTACAAAACTTACTGCTGGGCAAAACTTTTTAGTGGGCAAAAAATAAACAAAGCCTTTCTAGATGCAGTGGAGTGATAAAATGTTACATTGTTGAATTAAATACTTTACATTAGAGTGTGGTCACTGAAAACAGTAAAAGGCATTTCTAATGTTGCAAAAAGGATAGCATCCTGGATAGTACGTTTTTTGCATTAAAATTTGTACTGGATATAAAACAAGGGGCGATTTTAGGTTTAAGTGTCTCTGCAGGAATAATGATTTGTTTATATTTTGTTGATGACAATATGTCATTTTCATCATATTCAGAATAATCAGTGTTTCAAGTACTGTTAGAAGTATGTAGGACTCATGAATGCAAGCTCAGTGGGAAACTAAAATGAAAACTAAGAACATATCCCAAAGAACACAACATTCAATCACACTGCAATTTCTAAGGTAATTGGGGAAAAATGAAAAATCCATATCTACAGGTTTGTTTTCTGCAAAGGTACAGTATTATTAAAAAAAAATATTTGAGTTGCCTTGCAATGTAATGTGGATATGTTTTTCCTACAAAAACTAAGGGAAACAGACCTTTTCTATTCTCTGCTATGAAAATTAACAGGGATGTACAAAAGATATAATGTTGCTAATGTCCTATAGTAATAGTAAAAATCAGATCATGAGGTTGTGAGTATCTTTCTTGACGCTTGTCGGATTTTCCCTCCATCTGATCTTCTTTGTTCATCTTCAGAATAAAAACTGGGAAAAGACATGTTGCAATGTAAGTGCCAGCTTCTAGCATCCTCTTAATTCCAAGAATGTAGGATGATTAGATCTTTGCTGCAAAGGTTTGGACAGCCACTAGTTGGCATTGAAATGTTATAGATTTTGTATGATGTCATTTAGTGATTATACAAATTGTTGTAGGTCAGATCTGATAAAGCTATAAGAATCCACTAGGTCCTACACTGGGGAGAGACTTTGGAAAATAGAAGTGGTAGATGACTAGAATGCTTTCTTTCATTGCTTGAAGATGTTCCCTTCTATTCTGAAAAAAAAGGCAAAGGTAAGGTAAAATAAGTCTAATAATATAATATAATATTATTATCTAGAAATATGATGGAATATACATCTCAACTGAGATGAATTTGAAGAGATAGCCATCCAATTCAACAGACAAAAATCTATGTAAGTTTTTCCACCCACCCCTACATTAAGGTCTGGGGCGAAAGTCATATTTTTAAAGGACTGTTTAGAGCTGTATAAATATCAGAAGGAGGGCTGATTCAGAGCACAGGCAGTGACAGAGAAGAAAGATTCAGAAAACCTTCAAAATAATAGTGTCAGTGGAAATATTATTGCAGTTAGCTAAAATTATAAATAACCATTTAGCATGTAGTTGTGTGAGCTGTGAATCTAAGAATGTACTGTCAGTCCTGAACTTCCAGAATCTGGAAAACTATGGTATCCAAACAGAAAGTCATTTGCAGTATCCAATCTGGGTCGGTCACCGGGACCAGAGCTTTAGTCTTCTGAGCTTTCGGACTTGTGCTGGAGCCCACCCTCAGGGAACTCCTCTCTAGCAGAATGCTCGGAAGACTAAAGCTTGGAAGACTAATTCTCTGGTCCCTGTGACCGACCCAGATTGGATCCTGAAACATGGAACAGTATATTTACCTTCATTCGTGAGACATCCATTTATTTAGTAACATAGTAATAAATATGTAGCAATTTAACAGTAGCACATGAAACTATTATTTCTATTTTTAGATGTACATTTCTTAAAATATTCTGAATTAATGTTGCTTTATTTACATAAAGCATGTACTTTTGTTAAAAAAAATCTTATTCAATGGTTGATGTAGTAATATCTGTTTCAGTAAAGCTTCATCGCTGGAGATGCATCATCGGTATTTTTCTTATTTCCATAATTAGAAGCTTTAGGAGAAAGAACAAGTGACTGTGGCTTTACAGTGAATGAAATAATTGGAAATATCCATCCAGAAATAAGCTGATTCAGAAAAAAGATAACACTAATTATCAGTATACTGTAACTGTCAGCAATGCCAACTAACATAGTCCAAAGTCAGTGGTGAGATTCAAATACCTGAACAACCAGTGCTATTATGTGATGCAGGCTTGGGCCTCCAATGCCTAGAACAGACTTCCAGAAGTGGTATCCATGCACTTCTGGTGGGCCGTTCTAGGCCTGGGAGGCCTAGACTGGTCTTCCAGAAGCCAGCCTGTTCTCCGAATTCAGGTAAATTTAGCTACCGGTTCTCCTGAACAGGTGCGAACCGGCTAAATCTCACCACTGCCCAAAGTGCTCGAACGGGCACAGGTTTCCAGCCCTTCTCGACAATCTATAATTAAATAATGTTTCAATTTATGTTTTAATATTTGTTTAATTTAATAATAATAATAATAATAATAACAACAACAACAACAACATTTCTTTGTTTTTCTTTGGAATATTGTGAAGTTCCTTGGGATGCACCAAATTAGAAACTTTTACTTTTGAAATCAAGGGCAGGGCAGCTTTGTGAAAGGCATATAGGTTTGGACTAATGTCAGAAGTCATATACTAGCTATACATTGGAATGATTTTAATAGTAAGTAGACCAGAGTCACAAAGGTTCACAGTCATCTTTTTCTCCTAAAGCCATCTTATTTAGATATCTCTCTTTTATTCTTCTCATCTTAATAAAAATACAAATTCATGCACTAAATGTTCTTACTTGAAGTCTGAATTAATCATTTGCACAGTACATTGAAAATACACAGGAAGTCCTATTTCAGTCTGGGGTTTTCTCATCCTTTCCTACTATAAAGCAATTTTATCAGGTTCTCCCCACTTTGGGGATTAAGACTCTTTCCCTGTTTAATAGAGGATACAGCATGTCCAAATTAATAACAGAGACTGGGCTTTGAAGATGCAAGATAAAAGGAGTATTGACAACTTAAACTTTGTTGATGGGGGAGATTCCTTAGAATACCATTGATAGCAAAGAAAACAAACAAATGGATCATCAAACAAATCAACCTAGAGTCCTCACTGGAGGCTCAAACACCAGGTTCATATTGTCATATTTTAAACATATTTTGTGAAGACCCAACTCTCTTGAAAACTCCATAATGCTGCAATAGCTGGAAAGAAAGTGAATAAGAAAGCCAGTAATAATGTGGATAGATTTAATTATAGCAATGATGAATCATTGAGAGACCTGAAGAACCAAATTAGGAACAGATCATTCTGAATAAAATGGTTGTTGGATTGTTTTAAAAATCCACTCCATATTTATGGCTTAAAATCAAACAATACAGTATTGTATAAGCATATATACAGTATTTCCAGTACAATTTCCAATTTATTAAAGAAAAACCCTTAACATTGGTAGAAAAACCTATATAGCAATTACTTTAGTTCAAAAAAAAAAAGAAAAAGCAAGGGCTCACAAGATTTTGGAACACACTTAGTATGTCAGCCAACTCTAAATAGATGCATCAATTTTTATAACAAAGTTTTACCTTAATCTGTGCTTTAATTATTCAATTATTTCCATAATCTTTTACAGCAAGTTTCTCAAGTACACTCCTAAATATACTGGATTTTATTTTAACTTAAATAAAATATTTAAATTAAGGTTTTTACAGTGGTCAAAAGAGGAAAATAAATTTATTTATTTAAAAGGTTATTCGTAGAAAAGGGTAATTTCCTATTGTGTACTATCTAGATCCCAGGTTAGGGGAAACATCTCCTAGTTTATGAGCAGTTGGTTACAACAGAATTTCTTCCTCAAATGGAAGGGGACCATCTGGAAGAATAATCACACCTCAACAGCCTGGAACTCAAGTAGAGAGACTGATAATGGGAATCTTAGGGAACAATCTGACAGGTGATTGTGTTTATTGTGACACACATGTCTCACTTTACCTGCTAGAGAATCACTAGCATACATTTCCCTCCCTCCCAACTCCCAGTTACCATAGCAACACATGCTATGGTTTCAACTACTGGGGAAATTACTGATTGCAAAATTGCTAATATGTCATAATTTTATTTTTATAGTTTACAAGGATGGACAATGTTTAGGGTCTGAGACCACAACTTAGGCTCCTAGCACCAGAATGTCTCCTAGCACCAGAATGTCACAACTTAGCACCAGAATGTCACAAACAAAGTAACTAGTTTGGGGGGGGGGTTATGTCACATTCCCCCCCCCCATATTTGGTGTGGAATTTAAAGATAGAAATTGGAAGGAAAGGTAAAAATACAGAAATGGTCAAGGGTTGTGCTATTGGTTTTTGGCACCAAATTATTTTTCAGGGATAATTTTTTTTTTCTCCTCCCATTTTTGGTGAAGGATTAAAATCAAAACACTTTGCTTTTTCAAACTTTACTTCTGATTTCAGAAGTGATTTCTATTTGGACATCAAATATTGTTAGTGCAATTTCAGGATCTTGGGGATGCACATAGAATTCAGGCAGTGGGACACACATCGTGTGTGAGGTGTAAATATTTCTTTGTTCATAATATTTTGTCCTTTGCTTAAATATAAGCTTGGCTTGCTACATTGAAGATTATTTGGGTGGCAAACCTCACTGACATTTTAGAGAAATAACTACAACTTGTTAGTTGTTTCCATTTGCAGCCTTTACAGCAATGACCACCATGCATGAAAAAAACATGAAGAATAAGAATAAAAGCAGCTTGTTTGACTCCTCCGCTAAACTAAGAAATGTGTTACTTGTTTCATTGCCTGGAAGATAGCAAGTGACCCCTCAGAGTATAACTCTTTCTTCCTAGCAACTCCATAATGGAATTCTGTAGATACACTTCTGTTTCCCTTAGGTCAACTGAGCAAAAGAAATAAGAGGACATTCTCCTTTCTGCGTTATTTTGCTTTTTGGAAAGAAACTGAGAAGTTGAAAAAATGCATCTAAGTTCCAAGAAGAATAAATGGGATTTGCAATAAGTGATGAAACAAAAAGGGCAGAAAGTGTATATCTAGTCTGAAGATTATGGTGAACTTTGCACTGAAAGCAGATTTCAGTTCGGAAATTAAACACATTGATCTCATCTCTTACCCAATAGATCAGACATGTCAAACTCGTGAGGTCACATGACATTGCATGACGTATTGGAACTTTTCCCCCATTGCTGGCAATGGGGTGGGCATGGTTTCGTCATAGCATTTCGTCCAGCCCGTTTCATCCAGCCCGTGGGCCGGCAGTTTGACACCCCTGCAATAAATAGTAAAAACATTTGAATGTCCAATAATAGAAAGTTCTTTTAAATTTCTTATTTGTCATATTGGATGAATGACTCTGTATACCAGACATGTCAAACCCGTGATGTCACGTGATGTCACGCAACATATCGGAGCTTTTTCACCATTGTTGGCAATGGGGTGGGCGCGGCTCCAGTATGATGAAACCGTCCTGCGGGCCGGCAGTTTGACACCCCTGCTGTATACTATAAAATGTTTAAATATATCATGAAAATGTAGGTTAAAAGGTAGCTTATTATAATTAAAACCATCTGAGTTTTAAGAAAAAAAAGAGACTAAGATTCAACCATATATCAGAGGCATATGGCTTAAAATATTCACTTAAATAGTTTGGTGATAGAAAAATAGTCATGCAGTAGCTTTAGGTCCAAATACATAGGTAAAATAAATATATTTCATTTTGTAATGTTCAACTACAGCCAAGGCCAAAAGGTTTGTAAATGCTCAGCACTCAGCCATTCCCTTCAATAACCCTGGTCAAATTTTCCTGTGTTCAAAAAGCCATCACATGCTTTTTATATTAATTCATCCAATTATTATAGAAGCAAAAGGGTAACGTTTTGTCAGATAATCCATCTGAAAACTCTAAAGCAACACTCTAAGGCTGTAAGGCACTACTGACAAGCAATTAATATTCTGGCATTTTGTACTGATATTTTTACACCAAACTCAGCATCAGAAGTGAGCTATGTATGTATGATGTTCAATTCTGACTAGAGTGCTATGCAGTGTCTTTTATATTGCTATATTTAAGAAGTTTGTCAGTATTAAGGTTGTTATCTGGGGAGTAATATGTTAAGGGTCCTTGTGATATCAGTGGGGCACATGTCAGTGGGAGAGGGAGAGAGACTATGCTTATATTTAATTTCATTCTGGTAAAGGCATATCATGCCCAGGCAAAAGGAGGAGGTTTATTCAGCTGGTGTTCAAAGAATCTAATAGTTGCTTATTTTGAAATGGTTTACCAGTACTTTTTAAGCATGAAAACAGGGTTCAAAGCAAAACATTTAGAAAGCTTAGAATGTAAATGAAAAAGAGTTGCACAATTTAGAACTAATTTCTGCTTGAGAAGAGAATTTACCCTTAAAGGAAAATGAAAGATAGACTGGTATTCAAACTACATCCATAGAATAGTAATGAAAAAAGGAATAAGCAAGTTCTTATATAGCCAAGTGCAGGCAAAATATTTGGGGTTCTGTAGCCATAAGAACCCGATAGAGTGAGAGAATAAATCATAGGGGAGTCAATGTTATTATTTTGTAGCAGAGCTACTCCTCAAAGTACAGCCCATTTCAGTCTAGAGTTTCCAAATGTGGGGCTATGGCTAAAGATTATTTTAATTCTTTTGAATGAATTCTTCTAGCTTGAACTTGCCTTGGTGAATCTAATCTTCTTTTTGCCTTTCATTTTGATTCATGGGTAATCTCAGGTTGGGTGCTGTGTAACTTACATAATTTTTGTCTGGTTAGTAATGAAGCCTAAATTCAACTCTCATTTTTCAATATACAAAAGCCTGTGTGTGTCTATAAAAGACTACATTCATCTTTGTCCTAGATTTATAAATACATACATTCACATGTCAATGGCAGGGATTGCTTCATTACATAGGGCAACTGAGTGTGGATGTTATATTTTAAATAAGGACAGCTTTGGAGCTAGGAAAAACTGTGTCAGCAGTAAGAAGGGGGATTTAAATACAAATTGACAGCAGAATAGAAACTCCAGAAGAGGGACAGTTTATACCATGGATGTCAAACTCGTGATGTGATGTGTTGTGACGTATCACAACTTTTTTTTGCATTGCCAGAGCTGGGGTGGGCGCAGCCTCCATATGATGCAACCGGCCCATGGGCTGGCAGTTTGACACCCCTAGTTTATGCTGAGGTAGATATCAACAGCAAAATATAACCCCTGGAAGAAGTGATAAAGAGCACATGTACTAATTTCAAGGTGATACATAAACTACTTAGGAGAAAAATAGTTTGCATGTATTGCACACTGTGAAGATTACATGCTTAAAAAGGTATTTCCTTTTTCAAATTTCAAAAGGCAAATACATAATAACTTGCATCTGCAGCATCTTTTAGAATTGTGTTGTGATGTCTCCATTTCTTCAGCTCCATATATTTTATCATTATATTTTATATTGGACGGCAGTAGAGAAAGAACTGGTAATTGCAAATATAATACCTAAATAAAACTATTTTTTCCCCTTGGTCTCAATAAACAGTGACATTTTTCATTCAGTCTTTGTTTCTAAAACTCTCCTTCAGCATATAAACCACATAAATTAAGGAAACACTCTTCTAATTTGGCATACAATAGCATATTCAAAAATGAATAAAACTGTACAGGCAACCTATAGTTATCAGTTTAGATTAGTAAAGACACTTAAAAACTACAAAACTACCAAACGAATTTTTGTCTGGTTAGTAATGAAGCCTAAATTCAACTCTCATTTTTCAATATACAAAAGCCTGTATAGCATTAACAATTTGAGGCACTGCAGTTGATGATAGAAATATTTTAACTGAAATACAAACAAATGCAACCTTAAATCTATGATCACTCTAATGTTTATGAGCTATCTTCAATGAAAGACAAAAACAGAGAAAAGTAGAACTTCCAACTGCCGATCATTCAAATCATTTATCTAATTTGCTTGGAGTTGCAGATCTTACCAGGTCACATTGTGATCTGATTCAACAATTTTATTAATTTGGAAAGTCAATTTAATTTGGGAATTTTATTGAATTGCCTTCAGATCAAATTGTAAGATAGTCCTGTGTTTTTCTATTCCTATGGAAACCACATATTTGCTCTTGCAGATATGTCTTCATAATGGATATGAGAGCATGTCTGCAAAATGAAAGAGGAAAAACTAGGTGTATTACCACGTATAATTTATACATGCAAACTCAAATGTTATTTTGCATACAGTGGTTATTATTCTTAGATAAATATGCAGAGGATATCACCTTTGATTTTTGAATAGAAGGTAATGTAAGGAATGACTGTGGTTGATAAAGATTCATGTCTGTATTCCCTTGAGTTTTTTTTTCCTTTTTCTTTCCTCTTCCCTGAACACCTTCTTTCCCCATAAGCTATATAATAAAGTTGTGAGGGAAAGTACTACAAACCATGTGATGTCTTTTTGGAATGAAGAAATTTATAAGAAATAAGAGCTATTCTCCATCAGCTTTTCTTTCCACTTAACCACAGTCACAATGCATATGTACTGTACATAAATTGACTTAAGCTGCGAATTCTTCAGTGTGACTTAATTTTGGTTATAAAGCACAATGTTCCCATGATGCTACGAATCTTGAGATAATTAATTTCCATCTCAGTTGCTGCACCAGAGGAAATACTATAGCATTTTCTTTGTAGTTGCCCAGTGGGATTCTCAGAACCAGTGCTCAGGACATTCAGAGGTAGCATGAGTCAAATTCTGAGAGTTAGGGGAATTGGTAATGATGCACACATGTATTCATGAAGGGTCTTTCCTGCATATTTTTCTCCAAACAGATAATTAGTGCAGTTTTGTAGACTTTTATATTAAATTTATGAGACCGTAAAGTATGTTTGGGATTGAGTGCAGGATTTATTCTATATTTGATTTATAATATTGCAGACACAGGTATTCACATACCTTGTCCCAAGCCTGCCAAGTTGACAAAAGATGTGATATGACATCATGACCAAGCCTATGCTTTTGAACTTGGATCATTACATCACAAATCAATAATCTATATCAATCATATGCTATATGTTTTAAAATAATAGTTAACATGTACATTATCATTTTCAAGAATAGATGAATGGAAAGAACTGTACAGCCATTTCTATTTGGTGTCACATTGTATTTACTAAGTTATCATTGGATGTGATATAGGTCATAATGATTCATACATAATTTATAATCCTACTTTAGGACAGACTAGACCGTCAACTGTCCAGTTGGCATTTCCAGAAAAAGAAATTCCTGGACATAATTTTGCCAAGAGTATAATACTTTACTGAAAATCTACATTGGCACAGAAGAAGAAAAACCAGGTCTGATTTTCCCGCTCGAAGGGTTGCTTAGTTAAACAATAGACTCCTTCGTCCCTACCCACCGGGTGTTCACATTGTCCAATAGTAACATTTCTTCTTGTTATGGAAACAGTCTACTTCTCCATCGAGCACCTGCATTATTTGACCTTGGCTCTCAGAAGCCTCATTGCCTAGATACCACTCCTATTTTGTTTTATCTTTATTTTCTTATAAAAAAATAAATTTAAAAATGAATGCTCAGTTTGACTCTAAAACGTCCAAAATTAATTTGTTTCTCTGTCTGGATAAGAGTTTGAATATAAATCATGTAAGCCAGTGGTGGGATGCAGCCGGTTCGCATGGGTTCGGCAAAACCGGTATTTAACTTTTTGTTGAGTTTGGCGAATTGGCTGAAGCCCTAGCCCTTTTTCACAAGACCCAAAACCGCCCTCTGGAAGTGTGTGGATGTTGCTTCTGGATGTCCATTCAGGGGCTTGGAGGCCTGGAGGACGTCTCCTAGGCTCAGAACGGCCTGCTGGAAGTGTGTGGACACCACTTCCGGAAGTCCATTCTGGGCCACAAAGCAGCATCCACGCAGAGAACTGGTTGTTCACGTATTTGAATCCCACGACTGATGTAAGCCCTAGAACTTATCCTTATAAAGTTTGTCCTCTATATACAGACTTACTATTAATATATAGGAAACTTATGATATAAGTTTTTATATTAATCAAACAGATTTCTTTTGCTTCTTTTTGACAAGATTGTACATATTTATAACTTAATGATCCAGATGTATAGTTGGAAAAATCTGAACAAGTCCTGTTATTATTTTATATGAAAAGAACAAAACACTCTAAGGCAGAAAGAAAAATAGAATGAAGATATTTTTTTAGCTACATTTCATATGGATCTTCACATGAAATATATTTCTTGCTGCAATATCTTCTTTAATGCTTCCAGCCTTTTTTATTCTCAATCAGTAAGTGCAGGAGCAGTAATGAAAAATAGAGAAGTGAGAATGAGAAATAAGATTAAAAGAAAAATGCTTCAGCAACAAAGAAACATATGTAAGAAAGACAGGTGGGATTGCAATAGTTAAGGATCTGTCAAGTCTTACATTACCATGGCAGTGGAGCTTTAAGTGAATGTTAATATAAGTGAAGACATATCCTGTCTGGAACATCTCAAGAGCTGTTCAGAAAAATAATAAGAGCAGCTTAAAAATACATGAGGAATAGAAAAGGTGTGAAAAGAAAGGCAGATGTGTTTTAGCGCTGACATAGATATACTGTAGACCCATATGAGTTTGAACAGGTGACAAAAAAAACCAAAATTAATGTTTTATCTCATCAGTTCCTGTCTGAGCAATAACACTGAATTGCATGAAACAATTTGAGAACTAATAGAATGAGCATATGTACGTTATGTGAGATGTGCATTTTCTGACTTTAGAGTTCAAGATTACTTTTAATTTGATTTCTAATCCAACCGTGTCCCTTGTCCTACACTAAATTAGAGCAATAAATCTAACAGAAGCTGGAATGCAATCAATTATGTATATGCATGTATGTATATATAACATAGTGTATATGCAACATACATAAACGCAACCACACATGCACATAAGCACCATGCTGTGTGTGTATGTGTATACTGTATGTGTATGCATATATAAATGTGTGTGTGTGATTGCATATCATATATAATTGAAATTTACTTGTAAACTACCCAGAGTCATTTGGATATTGATATTGGCAAAGCCTAAATCTGATAAATAAAATAAAAAGTTAAGATAAAATTGGTTTCACTGTGAGAAATCTGCTTTTTAGGCAATAGATACTTCAGCTTGAGTAAACTATGGCAAGTGTGATTTGAAGGTGTTTAACCTGAATCCTGTGTAGTTTTGTCATAATAATCCTGAAGTAACAACTTAAAACAAGAATGGATGTATTGTGGTAGAAAGGGGGAAAATAAGCACTCAAAGAAAATCAGGACAGCACTGACCCACTAATTCTTTAATTATGTATACTAATGCTCAGTTTATGGAAAATAAAGAAATAAAACATAAACAATACAAGAAAGCGAATATAATTTTAGACATAACAGAAATCTTTCAGGATGATTGCCTGCATAGTTATGATTAGAATTTCAGCACTAGAAAGATATATCATTTGGCAAAAGTAATCTATATTGACACTTTTGAAGAAGTTTTCCATTGCAAGAATTTTTATTTTGTAGATATATAACTAAACTGGTACCATCAACCAATAAAACTTTTGGCTGCAGCATCCTTAATCAAATACTTTATTTGGACTTTTTTTACTGTACAAATACTACATACATACTTCATATTTAATACACTGAGCATACATATATTGTTGATTTATTTCTCTGAAACTTAACATGTAGAATAACACAGCTTGATCCAATCAATTTAAATAAACACCGTTAAAAATAATTATTTGGACTATTGTAGTTAAGGAGTTCACTATATTGGACACATGTTATGAAATATACAAGAAGAGAATGATACATTGAAATAATGTATTGTTATCTATGTAATGCATTGAAGTGACATGTTTTATCAAATAATTGTCTATTGTTGGAGAATTTCCATTAAAGGGGCTAAAATATATTTTTCTGCCTTGTAAATATTTATGACCTAGTGGTTTCCCTCATTAGTTTGTTCCTCATTTTCCCCACAATTCTTATATAAATTTGCTCAGCCATCCTGAAAAAACAAATATTCATTGAAAACAAAAGATAAAGTAGATTTATATCCGCCTATATATCATATTTCTGGGAGCCTAAGCTTTTATGGTACAATTTCAGTGGTTTGTCTCAGAGAAATGCCTGAATCATTCATTAGAAATAATTTCAGAATTTGCCACCCGTATTATTAGTTTTCATCTGAAAAGTATTATCTTTTGAAGGCTGACATAATATTCATAGTTGCACAGTTAGTAGAATTTGAATTCCCATCAGTTAACATAGTGGAAATGTAATAATGTGTTTTTCAGGCTCAGAAAATATTAGATTAATACTAGAAGTCGACACAATGATTCTGTTTCATTTGTTCTGACAATGAATCATAATTTCCCTTACAATTTATCCTGCTATATGCAAACTTGGATCAGTGCAACCTGAATGTGGAATATGAATTATTCAGATAGTACTTGTCTACAGGAGAAACACAAGTTACAATTACTAAAATATGTGGTAGATTTGTTTTTAATGACTTCATTTTCAGAAGAGAAGCAGATGTGTTTTATAGAGTTATGTGATCCAGTTCTGATTAGATTCAAATTTGAGATCTGATATTTGATTAGAGTTTGATTTGATTTATGATTCAAAAATTCAATTTGACTCAATCCAGGAAGTGACTAAGATAGAGACAGACAGACAGACAGACAGACAGACATTTTACTTGTGGTAGAGATTGTAGCAATAAGAAAAGAACAACAAACCAACCTGCAAACAAAGAGGGATATTTCCACAGAGAGACTGCTAATTGGGCCAGAAAGATACTTTGCTAACAGTTTCAGAAGGATATAAATTTCTGGCAGCATTTTCACCTTAATTTTGACCCACCACAAAGGCAGCTTGCATTTACCTTTCCTATTCCACTTTCAGAGTAATGTTTTCCATGTTCTTCCCTAGCTTCTGTTTTCCATGGTCATTTATTTTTTAGTGGTAGGAGAGTCAAAGAGATATCTCGCCCACATCTCCTCCCAGTCCTGCAGGATCCCAGAATTCTAGCCTACCAAAAGAAGTCCATGGTGAGAAGGAAACAGAACTTTAGCTACTACATCTTCTACCTTATGAAGGTTGTCCGTGGATTGGAGAACTGTATAGAAGTAGAGATGAAGTTGCTGTTTAGCTATCAGGTACCATAGTTAAGTTTCATACTCATGCAGAGCTGATCAGGCAGAGCAGTGCTTGCTCTGCAAGGCTGTGGCAGTGCATTTTTTTATACCTAAAAACATATATCTATAAAAATGCACCCTACCCGTAGATCAGGTAGTGTACTGTCCAATTAATAGAAGTGAGATCAAAGATAAGGCTTGGAGCTGACTACAATGATGTTCAGATGTGGAAGGGAATGAAACCCAGAGCAATGTTAGCCTTTCTTCTTCCAAAGAACTGCTGAAAAGCAGCAAGTTTATTCAGGTCATAAAAGTTATTGTCTGTCAACTCATGTCAATATCTATGAGACCAGGACACTACTTACCAATGTCCATCAATGTTGCAACTTTATATATTGTCTACAAGAATCCCAGACATAAGAGAAAAGCTATCAAATCTCCAAAGTGCTTCAAAAGCTAGGAAGTACTTTGAAGCCATCTGATTTGCTTCAGTGTGTCAAAGTAGGTCTCTGCTTTGATTCACAAATCTACTTTGATGGGAGGGTTTGATTGAAGTTTTGTTAAATCAAAGTGCCTCTTTGAAGTTTTGTATAGCCCCGGTGTATTATCTCCTTCTGATTAACATAAATGAAGCAATAGAGCTCTTGTGCATTTAGGGCTTTTCCTGCTTATTTTGCCAAACCTGGATTTGGTTCTGCTAATATATAAATAAAACTAATATTAAATATCTAAACAGACAATACCATTTAAGAATTGTATCATGACAAAAAAGTGTAAACCAGAGTAAACAGATAATAGGACAATTTTTGCATACTTCACTTAAAACAAAACTAAACAAAAAACCAAAACAACACTTTCTCATGGCTTAAACTATACCCGAGTAATATCTATGTATTTGTGTTTCTAGAATATATCTTTGGACACTACTAAATCCTGTCCCAGATTCACTTTTCCCTACTGGAACACTATAAAACAAAAACAGAAACAAAAAAATCATTGGGCAGGCACAGTTACCCAATGAAGCAGGAATCGTCCTCTTCCTTGAGTTGCCCAACCAGGTTAAATGCCTCTCACCTGTTTATCCAGTATCTAGTGCTCTTCATAAAACTACCAGAAGTCATGATTAAGTAGTCTTCTTGCAGCTGACAAGTTAAAAGATTATTGTTTGATAATATAGGAATCTCTTTTTTAGTGTCTTGAAGAGTTCCACAACAATCCTATCAGATGTTCTGCTTTTAGATGCCCTGGAATTAATTTCGACAGATTATTGTACTATGAGGTCTAGCCATTGATAAAAATGAAAGGGCTAGCCTCATTCCATATTAAGGAGAGTGATTGGTAGATGTTTTCCCAGTCACTGATGCAATTTTGTATGAAGAGAGGAATATTCAGTGCCAGTGGATTTCACCAATCCCTTTCTTTAGAATGTCTGACATGCAGAAAATAGAAATAGTGCTATTTAGTGGCAGCATGTTTGCAGCAGAATAAAGGATAGCAATAGAATAATAAACATTTTGCTGACTTAGCATATTATTTTGGCAATGAAGAAATGCCCTTAGAAACTAGGGAAATTTGAGTTAATGAAAAAAGTTTTTTGAAAGCATTCCTTGCTAATTAGAAAAGTTTCAACAGAGTTTCTTGGCTTACAGGTCAACAAAACCTAATGATATAAAATGTTTACCTAAGATAACTGAGAAAATAAAATACTACACTAGTTTTATTAGTAGTATTAACTGTTATATTGGTTCAGAGTTGAAGACTTAGTATGTGTGTATTAGAATAATTCTCATTTGTTCATGTAGTTCCCTCTTCCTCCCATCCCTCCTCCTCAACCTATAGGACATGCTCTTCCAGAATTGCTGCCAGTCAGGCATAACTGAATAGCCTATGAGGGAAATAGCAAGTGCAAATAATCTTCTGACACTCATTAGAAGTCTTGCTAGTGAATTTACAGAAGAATCATCTTGATACCTCAAGAGAAAAGCCTTAAATTTACAGCCATAAAAATTCTTGACACATGCAGAGAGAGTGGCTAAAGTTGCATACTATTTGCCCTAAATTGCTTCTCAGAAAAACAAGGGACTTGATGGAAGCTGCTTCAATTGACCATAGGCTTCTCCATTCGTTATGTGGCTTCTCCATTCGTTATGTGCCTTACATACTAAAACATCCCTCAAGGTTAGGTGTAAAATGCAAGGGTCCCTCTCGAGGTCAGTCAAAATTGAATTTTGCCCCCTTGCTTTTCAACTTCTATATTAATGAAATGGTAAAATGGTTAAATAAACAAAAATACCACCCCCCAAAAAATAGGTGATCAAAGCATTGTCCTGCTGCTCTATGCAGATGATGCTGTGATCCTCTCCAGGACACCTGTAGGTCTTAAAAGAATCCTGCAAGCCCTTGTCCAGTTTATCAATTTATGATAAACTGGACATAAATTACCAGAAAAACAAGGAGACAGGATAAAAGTTGAAGCAAATATCTGTATAGCTTCTTTAAACCTTTGGCTAAAACTTAATTTTTCTTTTACAAAGCCTTGTCCATTAATCGTCCAAGAAAAAAATTTCCTCTTCAAAGATCAAGGCCATTGAGACCAACCTTACCAAACTAGGCTTCTCTCCAGCTTCAATATTCAAGTTGGACTACGACCAACTAAAACAAACCTTGCAACAAAGGATTGAGAGGCAAGTGGACTTAGGGATAGCTCCACTGTTTCTGTCTCCAGAATGTATTAGATATGTTGTTACTCCCGCCAGTTATCTTAGCCAGTTGGAGATGGCAAAATACCGGAAAGCATTTTCACTTGCACAGTGCTATGTGTTTCCATTGGTCATCCTGCATGGTAAAAAGGTAGCATTGACTAAAAGATCCTGTGGCTCAGGAGAGGTTGATACTATTGGATACTTACTACTTTGATGCTTTTTTAATAGAGATATTAAAAAAAAACATATGCTCCCAATAATCAATAGGTTTCCTGGCCATTCTGACACTGCTCATCTCCAGTGGCTACTTAAGGATAAACAGACTGTGATTAATCTACCATAGGTATTTTACACAACTAACAGAGCAAACCCTTTTGCATTATTATTATTTTGCATTGCTTCCATTGGTCATCCTGCATGGCTCAGGAGAGGTTGATACTATTAGACACTTACTACTTTGATGCTATTTTAATAGAGATATTAAAAAAAAACATATGCTCCCAATAATCAATAGGTTCCTGGCCATTCTGACACTGCTCATCTCCAGTGGCTACTTAAGGATGAACAGACTGTGATTAATCTACCATAGGTATTTTACACAACTAACAGAGCAAACCCTTTTGCATTACTATTCTTTTGCATTTTAGTATTTAATGACCAAGGACCTCAGAGTTTAAGGATTGATATTATAATATAGTTGGCCATGTTATGTTTTGCTCATGTGTAACTGACAGATAGGATGCCAAATTGTGGTTTTGGTATATATTTTATCTATTATTTATTATTTTATTTTAGAATTTTTACTGGATATTCCTTGAGTGTTTTTAACTTGGTCTGGTCTCTTGTCTTTGACTGTAATAAACTTACTTGACTTGACTTGGAACTTGATCAAGACATTTTGATTCTCAACAGGGTGTAATGAAAAGTCAATAGGAAATTGACTGTAGCTACATTGAGTGTTTACAAACTCCTGGGAAACAGATTGGAACAGAGGGAGCTGTATAGTGTTAGTGAGATCCATCTTTTTGACATAGGCAATAATGTCCTTCATAGATATTTATAATGGCTCCTGAAGAGTTATCTTCTTAGCCTTCTTGGTGAAAAAGCCATTTATATATTTATAAATACATATAAATATATAAACTATTGTATAAATATATAAATTATAAATACATATACAATATAAATGCATATAATGTTTATATGTATTTATACGTAAGAGTGTAGGCATATACATATGTTGCACATAGCATGTTTATATGTGTGTTAAGTATGCGTACACTTTTGAGAGCAGGCAAAAGAATTTCATTTTTAATGTGTGCCAGTGTGCCCACCGTAAAAAATGACAATGAAGGTTATCTTATCTTATCTTATTGATGGTGGTTATTGCATAATATAGAACATGGCAAAAAATAATGGAATCATACCTCATGTGGAATTATTTACCCCAAATTGTTAGATGGGTGAAGTATATATAGTCCTCACTGAACAGTCACAATTGATCCTGGGATTTCCATCATAAGTTGTTGAGGTCATTATGTGGGTTATCATGTGACCTGATTCAATTTTATGACTATTTTAGGATGGTCATAAAGTGAGTCGCTGTGGTTTATTCATTTATTTAGCATATGATAAGTCACTGTGGTAGTTAAGTGGATCACATAGTTGTTAAGGAAACCACATGGTCATTAAGCAAATTTATTGTTCCAAATGGGCATTTTTTCTGCCAGAAGCTGACAAAAAACCACCAGAACCTGGCAAAAACATTGCACATCACAGTTCACATATCTCAGATTGCTGCAACCAATTGTAAATGTGATCCAGTTGCCAAGTGCTTGAAATGCAATCATGTGTCACAGGGAAAGGGTACGGCAGTTGTAACTTGGAAGATGGGTAACTTTTGGGGGATCCATCATAACTCTGAATGGTGATTAATGAATGGTCATTAAGGATGGACTACCTGTATAACTGGTGAATGGGAAATTAAGATGATTTGAAATAGATGAGAGAAAATGCAGTTGTTTGCTTCTGTGCAACTAGTTTCTTCATGGATAATACACCATATTATTCTTTAATATAAATATAATATGATCCTAATAATTAACTAATTCTTGAAATATTTTTTCTTACACTTGGGGTTGTGAAGTATAATACGAGTAACAGAAAACATGTATGTGGCTTTTTGCTCCTAAAAAAGGCACAATATAAATGCAGCACTTTGGTCCTGAAATATAAATGAACACCAGTAAGCATTTTGACAGTTCTGCACTATGAATCCAACAAATCTGATGATGAAAATCAGTATACACAGTAAAATGCCCAATGATTAATGTTCTGTAGTTCAAGGCAGATTTTAATTTGGCATTTGATGGTTTTGGATCAGTGAGATTTTCAATAGATTTCTCCAGAGATTTTTCAAACAACATTGGCACATATATATCTAGTAGGCATGCATATTAACTCAAGTCAGTATTTTACTATGGAAGGATCTTCTGATAATTTTAAATACTTACAGCCTGTTTTCACAACATACAGTACCTAACTGAGTCAATGGGGCAGTTAACTAGAGTAAACAAATCAGTAAATGTTATGAGAATGTCAAAAATAAGGTTGATTAATCCAGTTAACTAAAAAAAGAGAATATTCATAGATCAGGTTTGAATTGTGGGGGTTCTTGATGTGCCTGAGTTTGGTTTTTTGCTTTCAGACATTTCATTAGCCAATTAAATTATAGGATTCTTTCCATGATGTTACCTATTGGGGGTAGTAAAATCCCTGCAGCAAACAACTAAGCTGAGGAAACTAAACCAGCTATGAAAAAAACCCCCACTTAACAAAGTGAAGCCAAGAATCAAAAGAAGACCAATTCTGAATTGCAGGCTAAGCTGATTATCACTCATGCTACTCTTTCTTAAACCAACTTCAAAAATTCCATGGATTGCAGAAGGATGATAACAGGGCTGGACTGGAACTGATTAATTCTCATTAATTCTCATTTGAGATTACAGCCATCACAAGATCTCATTGGTTGTTTCTTTGCTTCTTGCCCTTCCTCTCTGTACTTGAAAGGCAAGTCTCTGAGTTAGCTTCTGGTTAAACTGGTATATTAGTGTCTGCTTTTCCTTTTATAATTTGTTGTTTTTTGGCTAATCTTTGGCCTTTCTTTGCTTCCCAGCAATTTACACATATGCATACCTTCATTCATCCTTCCTTTTTTTAAAAAAAAACATTTATGTACTTTTTATTAAAAAATTTAAAAAGAAAGTAAAAACTAATACAAGCTAATATAGAGTGAGGAAAAAAAGAAAAAAGAAATCAAATAGAGAGTTAAAAGTGCAAGCAAGAAAGAAAAAGAAAAAGAAAAGCATTTTTCCCTCCCTTATTTTGGGGTCATGGTTCACATCTTCCAATTAACTTGGACGACATGATTTACTTCCGGTTTCTTTTTCCCGGCTTTCACTGTTGCCTGATTTAACTATATAAATACCAGACAGTTCTGCATCATTTATTAATAAAATATCTTTCATTGTAACAAACCCACTTCCATATTACAATTCAAAACTATAGTCTAATAGCTAATTTTCATTTCCTTTATAGATCTAAGTCCTAGATATTAAATCAATCAATATCTCTCATCAATCAGCAAAAAGGAGAAAAAGGAGAAAGAAAATCCCATTTTTGAATCTAACTCTAGCTTTCTTTTTGTGCCAAGCAGGCTTCCATACCAGTGCCTTTAAATCCTTAAGTGGGTCTCCCTTCATTCCTACACATGTTGTTTGAATCAATGGAGAGCATCCAGTTATCAATTTTTCAAAGGAACTGGCCCCTTTGTAGTCATTAGATTGTTGCCCTAATAATTCAAATCTCCCTGTTTGATTTAGGATATTTGTCATCTATTCAGTCTGGTCTTCTTCTTCCAATTTCATCTGGCTAGAATAAAAGGTCGTGTCTGGTGTTGTAGTTGTTATTTGATTGTCTAGATTGTATATATTCTCAATATATTGTGTTTGTTGATATTTAGCATCGTCCATCATAATGTTGCTTTCTTCAGTTTCTGTTGCTTTTTGAGTTACAGGTACTTTAGTTGAAATCAAGGTTTGATTGTCAAAATTCTCAGTAAATTGTATTTGTTGTTGTATAGAATCCTCTTTGGTGTTAATTTGTTCCTTTTCAGTTGTTTTTTGGCTTGTAAGTTCATCAGTTGAAATCTGGGCTTCAATTTGTAATTTTAAGTTGACATCTTTGTCTTTCACTCTGGAGTTCATTAGCTCAGTGGCTTCAATGATTTTTTCAAGTATAAGTTTATAGTTAAGTTGTGGGTAGGATTCCTTCATTTCTATGGTAATTAGAGATAGTCTTTTAGTGGAGGTTATGTTTAGTAAAATTCAGCAAATGTCCACCTCCACTATTCCTAGAAGTTGTTTTCACCACCCAGCTGTTTCAAGTTCTTATCTTTTTTAGATAGTGTGAAGGACAAATCTAGAGAATAAACAGGCCTCACAGTCAAAGAAATTCAGTTGCTGTACCAGGCTTTGCCACAAGATGTCCCCGATAGGCTATAAAATCTTTTTCCAGACACCAGTTAGGCTTTTATCCAGTTAATTTTTTTTCCCCAACTTAACAAATAGATAATATGATAGGTCCCTGTAATAGGAACTTTTGGGGACCCCAAAGCATCCAAAAAATACAAATCCAGTTATTTAGTTATTTAGATTAGTTGTTCTCTTTTTTTCTTTTCAAAGCTTAATTTCCCAAAGTAGGCAGACGCCGCTATGTTAAAAGCAGGGAAGAAATTTCAGGAGGCTTTCACAGGAAAGTAATTGGGGTAATAAAAAGGTAAGGAAGGGTCTCACTCAAATCCTCCACGGTGCTTTCATTGTGCTTGGTGGTAATTTTGGCTTTTGGCAGGCACAGCTTAGTGATCGGCCATGTTGATGGCCAATCTTTTCTCCGACGGTCCAAAGGAGCTGCCTCAGATCAAACGGAAGGGCTACCGCCCTTCCGCGATCTATTGAGGGTCCTTCTCACAGTCGTCACCCCTCCAAGGCAACTTACGACCCTTTTTAGGGTCGCCCGATGAAGGAAAACTGGGCGGCAGACAGAACACTCTCTCCGCACGTCCGCCAGACTGTGATCCGGAACCGGAAGCCGATCATAAGTTTATTTTGTTCTGTGCAAAAAGTATATAAGGATTTTCCAGTCAGCAATAAATGTAGATATTGATTTCTCTCTAATCAGACAAGTCAATTTGGCTACCTAGGCAAGTTCCATCATTTTCAGCAAACATTATCCCATTGCAGGTATTGTAGAATCTTTCGTACAATAATTCTGTACAATAATTTTGTTGCAGTAGTCACATACAAAAAACAAAGTTCCATGACTTTTTCCAATTGTCCAGCACTACCAAGAGGAATATCTCCAGTCCCATATGCTTCTTAAAAATAGCTTATTTGAATCCATAAGGTGAATGGAATTAGTGAATATATGTGAGGAAGTATAGGTATAGGCATATGTCATTATGAATGAAAGGACTAAAATAAAGATTAGAAAATATGGATTAGATTTATCAAGGTATTGTATACATATTCAAAGGTAGAAATCCATTGTTTTGTGAGCGATACATTTTATGGGAACATGACAGCAGAGTATAGAAAGGAATTAGACCTTTCAGAAACTCATTAATGGATGAGCATTTTGAAAAAGAAAGTACTTTAATTTTTTATCTTTATTTATTTTTATTTAATTATTTTGAGTATTTGAGTAGTTTTCTGAAAAAGGCTCTCTTTTTTATATGTATTTTTGTATGTAAATTTTTAGGCATGATTAAAACTGTACATTTCAGTGAATTCCTATGTGAACAGAAGCTAAATCAACTTCTATATGATAGAAAGAGTAAAACAACATTATTTTGCAAATTTGTAGCAACATCTAAACCCAAAGCTTACATTCTATTTATGCACAACTGTTTTCAAAAGAAGAAAATCATGAATGTAGCAGAGGTTGAACCATTTCATTCCAGTTTAGCATTGGGTCTTTCACTGTTGGAACCTCAATATTGCAGGATGTTAAAAGATTTATGCATTCCAGAAGTTTAAAAAAGGAACTATAAATATAAACAATATAGGATTGATGATATAAGGGCAATCAGATGGTAAGCAGTTGGCAGTTTATTAGGATATAGTACAAAGAATATTTGAAGCTAGCACACCAAGCAATAAAATAAGCAGTAGTTATAAGAATTTAGCTTATTGTTCAATTTAAAGAGAGAAAGGCAAAGAGTTCAGAGTACAATGCATTCAGTTCAATGAGTCAAAGCAGGAAGCAATAGAAATGGGAATATTTCAAAAAGGGATTATTATTTTTTTACTTAGTGTTCAGCTATTGGTAAAGTCAGATTCTTGTAACAACAAAGAATTTTGGAGGCTCCCTGACATAACAAAAATGGAGATACATTTGTAGAACTAGCAATCATACAAATATACTGGCCTAGGTATTTTTGTCTGAGTACAGCTTTATTACAGAATGGAGTATAACTAGAGAGACAATTTCTAGATTACAGGTGGAAGATGAAAAAAATATCAACTGGTTCTCAAAAAGTCAGTATTAGATGGATCTCTTAAAAATTCAAGAGGAAGAAAGTTAGGAGTGCCTATGAAGAGTTAGACTCTCTAGAATATTCTTGAAGTAACCTTTTTTTTTCTATGATTGCCATAGGAGAAAAGTTCCTTTCTTCATGACAGATCAATGAACTTCTGACAATGTAAGAATATTCAGAAAGGTCTGCCCTGAAGATCTGTGTGACTCAGTATACTTCATAGTTAAATAGCTATCAAAATACACAACACTTCTGGTATGCTAAAAATAAATAAATAAAGGGTTGTAACCAGAACAGCTTTTTCAATATGAACATAATCTGATTTGTGAATTTTGTACCAATTATTTGCTACACTTTGCCTTAGCTCCACATTGTAATCCTAGCTTGCTAGTATAGAGCTTAGTATAGAGAATACTAAAATACTCAGAGTATGTGTACCACACTAAACTGTACAGAATCCAGCTGGTTCAGGGAACAACAATCACAACTGGAACACTAACTGTATTAGTGAAAATGTATCCTTATTAGAACTGTGACCTCTAAAGGCAGTGATAGCAAAGGATCAAGAAGCTCTTGGAGTAAAATTTCATTCTTTCATAACACTGCAATCTATTCAGAATTATCTGATTCTAGCTCCTGCTTGAAATTCTGCTTCTCTTGATTACTGCAATTGCTAAGTTATGATGGTTTTCATTGTTTATGCAGTTGCCTTTACCTGGCAAATAAGCAATAAACAACAACAGTAACAAATAGGCATACAGGAGATTACTGTATATCATGTTTATATTGATACTTCTATTTTTCTGATTTTAGTATGATCCATTTGAACTGATATGTTTTTTAGAGTACTACCCAAATACCACCCAAAGACTCCAAGAATTTCTCTAGTGTGCATTACTTCACTTATGTTTTAAGAATAAGCAATTTTATACAGAATATAGATTTAGGCAAGCACATATAGCTTCAGCCCAGAGATTTACTAGGTTATAAAGCACTGGAAATAGAAAGCAATAAAATCATCAACAAACATAAATAGGGATCATGGGGCTACTTATGCATACTTAAATCCCATTGAAATAAAATTGCTGCTATAGTTCTTATATTACAAATATACCAATTCTTAATTCTTAACATGAAAGTCTGACTTGTCATGCAAAATTTATCAGAACTTCTACCTAACGTAACTAGCAAAGAAACATATTACTATAGTGCT
Source organism: Protobothrops mucrosquamatus (assembly GCF_001527695.2). Taxonomy (NCBI): domain Eukaryota; kingdom Metazoa; phylum Chordata; class Lepidosauria; order Squamata; family Viperidae; genus Protobothrops; species Protobothrops mucrosquamatus. The sequence continues at coordinate 46,746 of NW_015388083.1, read as the reverse complement.
ATATACAGAGAATGCAGTAATCCTATCAGGGACACCCATTGGACTCAAGAGAGCTTTGAACACCTTTGCACATCATGGTAATAGCCAGTTGGAAATCAACTATTCTAAAACTGAAATAATGACGTTCACAAATTAGCCCCCAAATCACTCCAAGACTATTAACCACTGAAAAAGTAGAATGTTTTTGATATCTGGGGTAATCTTCCACTTTATGGAAATAAAAACACCCATGCTAACTATACTTCACAAAATGCAGATTGGACTCCAGGAGAGAGAGAGAGAGAGAGAGAGAGAGAGAGAGAGAGAGAGAGAGAGAGATGGAGTCTCTAAGCTCTTTGAGGCCAAGTCCCTACCACAATTTCTATATGGTCCACTACTTGGGCCGCCACCACTCCAAACTTTCATCACTGGAACTTGTTCAATATAAATTCTTAAGGGAATTATCCAAGTTCTTCATTGTGTCCCCAATGCCTCACTATACAGGGAAGCTAGAATGGTGAGAGTGGAGACTAAAACGTGAAAATATACAGTTCCATTACTGGTTAAAGCTGATACTTTTTCCTATAGGCTTAGTTCCACTGATATTAAAGGAAGTTTTCAAATAAGATAGAAACATGCAGTTTACAACCAGTTCTTTCTCCTAGGACTCTCCCCCATGGACTATTTCCAGGCTATGAACAAGGACCACACATAAGCAATGGACCGTCAAAAGGATGCTGGTAATACCACTCAGCTTCCCAAGATGGGTAGCCTGAAATATCCTTTGGCACCAGCTATGTATGTCACACAGCTTAACATCCCTCATCAGATAAGGGCCTTCATAGCCTGATGCAATGTTCTCCCTTTACAACTTCTATCTGGAAGACACAAAAAGATACCATATTCATTATGAATATGTCTTTGCAATTCAGGACAGATAGAAATGATTATACATGTTCTTGTGTATTGCCAGTTTTCTACACAACTTTGAAATGCCCTAATTATTCCAGTCCTGACCAGCAAAACATAATATAACAATCAACAGTATAAACAGGTTATTTTTTTAACTTTCCAACATAAACTCTGAAATAACACACAAGATTGCCAGGTTTTATTGTATGTGGTGGCATGCAAAATCAGGCAAAGAATAATTAAGAGTAATTGAACCTGTCTGAATATGAATAGCCAGAAATGGCTCAAATTTAGTATTAACCATTGGCTACTTTTTAACTTCTTTTGTTGGTGTGCACATGCCATGTCAACTATAAGTAATCCTTGACTTATAGCATTTGTTTAGTAATAGTCAAAAGTTACATTGCCTTCAGAAAAGGTGATTTAATACTGGTACTTGCACTTATGGCCACCAGACCATCCTTGTGATCATGTGATCACAACTCAGCACTTGGAAACTGGCTCACATTAAGAAATGGTTGCAGTCATGTGATTATAATTTGCAAAAAAAATGCTTATTTCTGGCAAAAACCATAAAAAATTATCATTGGGCAAATGGATTTGCTTAATGACCACAAAGAAATTGTCATAAAACCACATCCAAAGTGATTTACAAGTACAATGACTTATGATGGAAACTGTGATCATAAATCAAGAATTACATGTATTATACTATATGCTTCTGAGGTTTGAAAGGAAACTTACAATTGTTAAATCCCTTTTGGATAATTTTATTGTTTTATATATTAATGCATGCATCTGTGTATGTGTGTGTGTGTGTGTGTGTGCGTGTGTGTGTGTATGTGTGTGAGAGAGAGAGAGTGAGTGTATTGATATTTCAAAGTTTATATTGCCTAGATTACCAATTTTTATCTCTTTTCCCTTGGCATATTTTGATTTGTTATTGTCTTTTATCTAAAACTTTTGTTTGTATATATCTTTTCTAATTATCCTGATAGTATCAATATAGTATTGGCTATCTTAATGCCAATTTTCTCATACTGGTTAATAAGAGCAATGAAGTTATTCATCTTAATTTATACATAGATTTCTGTGAAACTGGTTTTGTAATTTGATATAAATTTCATTTTTTTGCATTATAATTAATTGGATACAATTTAAAATAGCAGTATATTCTAAAATAACAAACAAATAATTCTAAAACAAATAAACACCAACTTTTATTACTGTACTTATATACTAACTAGATAATGTTAAAAAGCTCAGACATTTGCCTGGAGTTATTTATGCTCATAAGTATAGTGGATAATAGGCCATGAGTAACTGAATGAACAAATGAAGTGAAATCATCTCTTTACAATGAGATTATTGTATTGATGAGGGAAAAGTTTATCAGCTGGTTTTCAGTCTATGCCAGTTTTGTGGCTATTCAGTCACAAATCTGTTTCTTTAACCATTTTCATGGAAGAGTAGGATAAGTTCTTATCTTATTAAATTCATGAGGTGACATAGGAATTTTGTGGCTATAAATTCCAACATTTCCTGGAGTGATCAGGTAACTATATAACATTGAATAGCCAGAGGATCATTCACCGAATGATTGGAAACTAAAGACTGTAGGGTTTTTTCTCTGTTTTTCTCCATATTGAATTCTAACACTTTGATACATGTGGGTAATATATTCTCATGTTGAAACCAAAGAAGGGATGAATTCTAAATAAATTATTCCAGATAGTGACTGAAACTTGATTAACGCTCAATAATAAACTTGACTATGTGGGAAACTACATCCACCTTTCTTTACAAGTCATTGTAATTTACACAGTGAAAATACTGCAGGATGTTCTTGCCAAAAATACATTCCACATCCTGTAAATCCATTTCAAATAATGTGATGAAATAAATATGGAAAGGTCTTTCAAAATATTATTCTTTTTATTCTTTTCTGTTCATACTAGCACACATTTTGGATGTACTTCATCATATCTTCTGGTTGTTATATTTCACCAATAAAATATTTACTGTTCCTTTATCTATATCAAAATATGAGATACAATAAAATTTACTATTTGAAACAGATCCTTATTGTAAGCAAATAAAGAAATCAAACAAAAGCACAATCCTTGTACATTTTCTAAATTGCTACTGTAACTCAGTAGTATCCAATATTACCTATTCCAGTTTATGGAGTAACCAGATAAGGTCTCAAACTCAAGTATTAATGATGTAATGTTAGGAATTATTAGCCCTCTGAGGTAGACAAATGTCAGGAAACAGACTCCAGAAGAATGTCTACTTTATATAAGGCACAGTAACAAAAACTTGAAAACCTGAATTATTTTCCCTCCCTTTCTCTTAAAGCCAAGAAAGTTAAGGCAGAAAGTCATGTTAAGATTTTTTTCTAATGCTTTCTTCCTTTTCTGATCTTAAATCAGTTTTTTTAAGTGCCTTCTCACAATTCTTCCAAGGCCATTACAGTGGTTCTCTACAGAAACACATAGTTTCCATATCTAGATAACATATAGAATAGAATAGAGCTGGAAGGAACCTTGGAAGTCTTCTAGTCCAGCCCCCTGCTTAAGCAGGAGAACCTATACCATCTCAGACAAGTGACTATCTAGCCTCTTCTTAAAAATCTCCAGTAATGGAGCGTGCATGATTTCTGGAGGCAAGCTGTTCCAATGGTTAATTGTCCTCCTTAATTCTAGGTTGCTTCTCTCTTTGTTCAGTTTCCAACCATTGTTTCTTGTCCTGCCCTCTGGTGCTTTGGAGAATATACGTATAATATTATAGAATCTAATAAAATCATATACTTTGCCTCCTGCTGTAGATTTATTTTTTAATATTGTCAGAGAAATGATTTCTGAATATTGTTTCAGAACAAGAAACAAAATTAAATATTGAAAGTCCTTCTCTTAGCAATAAACGTAGCAGAAATTGTAAAGCAATATCTTCACATTTTTTGTAAATTCAGAAAAAAAGTATAAAGCATTCAAATATCTGGCAAATGTTCCATGTTTAAACTATGAATTTTCCTTGTATAAGAAATTTATACAGTGTGCACAGAAAAACAATCACCCAAATTTAAGTACATTTACAAACTAAACACTTCAGTGACCCAAAATGTGTCATTGGCAGCTTAGTGACAGACATCTTTTTTTATAATATTTTATTAATTTTCCAATTTTAGATTTGAGTATTTAAAAAGCAACGTGGTGACTGGGTTAATCAATAGTTCAATAACAAAATCTTTAGTGCAAATCTCAGGTTATAACATCAAATATTTCTTCTATTTTTCTTTATATGAGACGTCTTATATGAGAAAAATTTCTCATGATTTGAATAAAACAAGGAGTGTCAATTCCAATTTACTGATGTCATTTACCATTGACATCAGTAAAAGCAACTGGCAGTCTTTGCTCCTAGAAACACTATTGTTATCAATAAAACTGACCTTTTTCACATGGGGTTAATTTTTTTTTAACACATAGACAGCACATATTAATAAGGATCTGACTTTAGACTTGACATGTGCTTCAGAAAGCACCAGCCAGGCATATCATGGATACCTGCCATACCTGTTGGGTATCATGCCAGTCCATTAGTGTAAAACAAACTGACAAGACCCAGGGGCACTACCCAAGAGCAGTACCTAGAAACCAGAAATGAGGAGTCATGTATACTGCAATCCAAAATAATAAATAACTCAGATCTCATATCTAATCAAATCATTATCATAAACACTGCTAAAACACCAGAAATATTTCATGTAGCAAAGCTTGTGTCAGGAAAAAAAATGGAAAACACTGTTTTAATTTCCAATCAGCTAAAAATGAACTTAGGAGAAGTTACATTATTAATGGCCTGAGACAAGGCAACATCATGAAGAGATATCCTAAAGTACTGTATATACTTTTGAGTAAAGTTTATGACATTTTTTTTTGGCAACTCAGTTAGGAAAATTTGATGAAACCTAAGTTTTCTCAATATAGAGATAAAGAAAACAATGGCTTTATATTGTGGAAGTGTTGTGGCACAAAAGAGAAGGCAACATGAAAGAAGACTGTGGCACAATGTTCATTTGCACTTTAATAAATATGGAACTTTTGGAATATGTTTGCTACAATGCAATCAGGGCATCAAATTAAGCTTGGAAATTTGAATGTGAAATTATATTTTGGTTCCTCAGAGAGTCTCATGAACTAAATACTTTTGTTCAAGTATTTTGTTTGATTTATTAATTAAAAAAAATAAAAAATATTTGAAATAGATTTATTTCAAATACTTCAAAGGAGTGTGCTGATCTCTTTCAACTTATTTTCAGGAATTAATTTAAGAAATTGGATATTCAAATGCTATGAATATCTACACCTACAGTATAATGGACAATTAAGAAAAATGAATCATTGAACAAATCAACCCAAAGTTCTCATTTGAGGCACAAATGACCAGGCTCAAATTATCCTATTTTAAACATATTATGCAAAGATCCAGCTATCTGAAGAATGGTCTAATGTTGAGAAAGGTGGAAGAAAACAGAAGCAAGGTGGATCAGCAGCAAAGTGAAGCAGTTACAGTGCCAATGAATGTACCACTGGAAGACATGAAAGGTCATGTTATGGATATATTGTTATGGAGAAAAATCTATCTACGTGCTAGGGAAAAAAAAGATTGGTGCACATAATCAATCAATCGATCAATCAATCAATCAATCAATCGATCAATCAAAATTTACTTATTTGGGCCTGTTGGCTGTTGTTTCCTTGTGCTGCCAAGCCCCCGCCTTCTAAGGATTGCATGCATTGCCCCTGTGACTATGTAGGACAGATGGGGAGGAAGCTAACCACCAGACTGCAAGAACACAAGTGAGTAGTCAGACGAGGAAACCCAAATGCATTGGTAGCCTCATATTACAACAAACAGGGACATACATTCAATTTTGCAGCTACTAAGATTGTTGGACAAGCAGGCACAAAAGCAGCCAGGGAAGTGATTAAAGCCTGGGAAAAGGCCTCTCATCAATCAATAGGAAATGCTGATTTAAGCTTATCAAGTATTTAAGCTTATCAAGTACTTAGGAGGCGGGGGCTTGGCAGCAAAAGGAAACCGTAGCAATGACTTAATCACCAGCCATAAAACCCATCAACACCCATCTAAAAAGCTATGTACAACAACCACCATATAAATACCACACACAGAACAGCCAGCAGCACACAGAGGAGTTCCCTGAGGATTGGCTCAGCATGAGTCCTTCTGGTCTGAGTGATCAACCCAGATTGAATCCTGCAACATTATCCTGGGACACATATATTAACCTTCATTCATGAAAAAGGTTTACAGCTAAAAAATGAGGCTAAATAGTTGTCCTATATTACAAGCACCATATTGACAAACCATTCATATTAACCACTGGTGCTTCATAAAGGGCATTGAGTCAATCTAAATCAGCTTATTCCTATATTAAAAACCATCAGCTACAGTTTTATTAGTCCATGTAAGTGAAAGTGTTATGTCATTGCATGCACCATTGAAAAGCTCTATTATTCTTGTAGGATGATTAGTTTGGACACATAAATGATTGCATAGTGTAGAATTGGCCACAGGAAGTCAAACCAGATTAGAACTTTAAGATTAATATATTCATGGAAAAGATAAAACAGTTATTACTTTACAAATGCCAATTAATAGCATTTATATTAAGGGTTCTGATCAGTAAAATAAAAATTGCAGATTTCTAAGAGTATCAACCATACAACCATGATATTCCTGAACAACCAATAGAAATGTGACTTTCATTATTTATTTCATTTATATCACACCTTTATTATTTTTATAAACAAGTCAAGGCAGTGGTCAGATGCAATGCATGTAGAATTGTAATGCTTATGGATCTCCCTGAAAAAGGTGTCGTCCCTTATTCTACACTCAGAATACATTATCTTTCCTTTACTTTAATGAATAGATTGTAGAGCAATGCATCATAAATATACTGGGAAAAATTACAGTGTTAAGCGCTCTGATGTTATTTGGAACAAAAAAAAAAGTTGCCTCCAGTTAATTGCCACATTAAACGATGTGCTGAGTGAGTTAAATTTAGTTAAAGAAAGTTTGAAATGCAAATGTGACTGTCAGATCATTTTTTTCTGTAGCCCAAGCCATAAAACAGTACATCACTCCAAAGTACAGAAGTTGAGCAATCAGGAATAATTATTGTGGCAGATACATCATAGCTATGCACCATAAGCATGAGTTCTTCCTAAAAAATGCCATGAGAATTCTTTTTTATTGATCATTGAACAGAATGCAGAATATAAGTAGGCTTCATGGTAACTGGAGTCATTATTAAGTAATACCATTGATCTGTGGAGATGAACTTTCAGGGACATAAAGAACATTACTCAATTTGCTGCAATTTCTTTCATTTCTAAGTATAATTACATGTTAATTCCTATTGCTGCAGTAAGTGATATAATTATACTTAAATTATGGACTATTGTATTGCCCACCAGATGTAGTCCATTGTATTTCCTTTATTTTTCTTAGCTCCATGTCCAAAGTAACTAATAAAACATTTGTCTTTCAAAATGTATGTAAGATTAATCTTACATGGAGATATTTCGGCGGGACATATGGGAAACAAGGATGTGACTATTTATAATGTGTCTTGAGAGAATTCCAAGTATCCTGCGGGTAGCAATATGACTGTACTAAACTAAGAAAAGAACTAAGGATACAAGTGACTCTTAACAAAGGACAAAATGAGATAACTCTGGGGGAAAAGTGTTTTTACCAAATTTAGCAAAATGGGTTTTGTTATCTTTATTCTTTGCTCTTAACATTGTAAATTTCTTGAGGAAAGGTCTGCTGAAGAAATGAATATAAACTGTTGAAGAGAACTCATAATTATCACATCTGCCTCTCCCTTCTCAGATAATGTTATATCAAGGTTGATCCTGATCCATTCATTATTAAGTCACAGTGAGGAATCCAACCATCAGTCTCCAAATATTGTAAAGGTCCACAGAGCTTGGTCAATAACACAAAGGACACATTAGCAATGCTGCCAAAGTGAAAGACACCATCCTACTATTCATTTATTAGGAGTAAACAGAACAGAATTTCAGTAAAAGGAATTCCAAGCTATAGTTGGTTCATGAATGTTGATGCCTCTACTACCAAGATAGGGTTCTAGATACTTGGTCATCTTTTCTACATGAATACTTTTTCTTTACAAACATTACAATAACGTTAATTACACACAATTAAGGAACCTTTTGAATAAACTCAAACAAGATAGATACTTTGATTAACTTATTGTGCTTAAATGTCATAGATCTTTTAAAGCTATTATGCTTTAACAGTTTACTTCTTCTCCAAGAGTAGACTTTAAAAATAACAAAAGACTATGTTCTTGTGGTGATGGAACAGTTGGATCACTGACTTATGTATTACTATACTATATTTTCTGTAGAGACTTTGCAACTGTCTAATAATAAGGAAAAAATAACTCAGTGGCCATAGAAACTATGCTGAATTGTGAGAGGGGAAAAGGTCATCTCATGAATAGCTGCTGACTGCAAGGAATGTGTTCTAAGAGCTGTTAGCTACCCATTATGGGTGATTGCATAATTGCTTCCTGCTGAAGGTCAAGACTATAAGGGAAATTTAGGAGCAAGGTTCCAAAAAGCAAGCTCACTGAGCAAATGAATAGGAATATTTAGGAAGAGTTTGCCATGAATCTAACAGGGAAGTTAACAGAAAACCTTATCCATTTTTTTCTACTTAGAAATTTGTAATTCTCAAATGGCTAAAGATGGAAGAGGTAACCAAAAGAAATGAAAACTTTTCAACTGATGGTGTAATATGAAACAAAACTGATGATGAATGGATAAAAACTACAGTTGTGAGCTGCAGTACAAAGAGAACATGCTTGGAAAGACTTTGAACTGCAGGAGTACGGGAATAAAATAATAATAAGTAAGATTGTTGCTAAATAGGTTCTTTCATACTGCTAAAAAAACCTGAATGAATACCAACTCATAAAATTCATGGTCTTCGCTGTTTATATACTAATTCTATGAGTATGGAAACTGACACAATGAATGCAATACAGAACAGTAAATACAATTTAATAAAATTTGGCTTATAGGCTAAATTCCAAGACTAGAATATAGAAATTGAAGGGTACAATTTGTACAGAAGCAATAAAAAGATGGATTTGCATGCTATATTATGTGGAAACTCGAATGAGCACCCAGATTAAACTAAGTGGTGAAAAAAATAAAAGCAGTACTGTTGTTACTATTTACTATCACCCATCCAGATAAGGAGAAGATGTGAGTTAAGGACCATCTGGATCCCTAGGATAGGAAACTTCAACTAACCTAATATGTTTTGGGAGGTAAATTCGACAAAACATGATCCCTCCACAATGATTTATTTTTCTACTTGCCTTGTTGAAAACATTCTGAGAGCAGTGAAAGACACAAGAAGACAGAAAGTTAGGTTACAGAAGAAACTAGCTAATGGTCTGTACAAAATCTTATGTATCATTCTAAATACTGTAAATCTTGGGAAACTGGTGAAATATCAAAATCAAATAACTTCTTTTTAAAAAAAAGTCTTACATTTGTTTTCATAAACAGAAATGAAGGTCTCTTAAAAAAAAGAAAGTAAACATACAAGGACAAAAAAAATGAACAAACATATATGTTTGTTTGGTTTCTTGATTTCTAAACACAACATTGATCCTATAATACTGATCAGCTTTCAGTAGACAGCCATTTCATTGAATAACATCATATCTGGGATAGAACAACCTTTCAACTGTAAAACAGTATCTTTTTTTGCTCTATCTCATATTCAGTAAATCCATAAATCTTTTTTTATTTCCTGCTTTGGAATGAATATTTTCTACTCCTGGCTGAAGACATGTTTACAAATGAGTAGAAGGCAGACTGCCCCAAAGTTCCAAACTGCAGTTATCCTGAGACTCTGGAACCAATTCCTACTTTGCCAAGGTCATCTAACTCAACAACTCCACAACCTTGACCAAGTGATACTCATCCTGATCTGCAAATGTAAACACCCATCCATCAGGAAAGATACTGACTCAGATGACAAAGCAATAAGTCTATGCAACTCAAAAGGGTTAAGTTTATTCAGAAGGGCTGGCAAAAGAACGGATAACATACTGCATAAAGTTTGATGATTTTCAGCTGTATCCTGGAAGGAGGCTGAATATGAAATGTTTAAACTCTCCTTTAGATGCAGCAAGTTGCTACTTGTCCAATTCAACCATTGCTGGCTTTACTATTGTCTGTTGACCACACATCCAGAATTCTCCTCCAGCTTAGTATTTTGGCTCACCTTGTTTTTGAAATACTCTTGATTCTTGATGCTGTCTAAATATACCTGAGGTATTGAAAATTAATCTTTTTTTCCTCTCTTCATTATTCATTTTCATTAGATTTCTACTGCTCAGCTTCTTGAGCTATTATGGAAGAGTTGTATACTCTATCTTGTGTAGTAATTTATGAATGTGTAATTAACTTTAATGACAAAACTACACTAGCACTGGTAAATACATAATACTAGATTCCAAAGTTTGGATATGTAATTTGTAATCACATTTAGAACTTTATACTGTATCATTTTTCCCCC